>NW_020897915.1:1587098-1596875 GCF_003984885.1 Neopelma chrysocephalum
CCGAGCCGGGCGGGCGGAGCGGAGCGCCGGGCGCGGGGGCGGGCGGGGCGAGGCTCGGCGGCCCCGCCGGGCAGGGCGCGCTGCGGCATGGATTACCCCGAGCCCGGCTCGCCGCAGGGCGCTTGGGACCTGCCCGGCTCAGCCAGCGGCTACGGCGGCTACGAGCGGCCGAGCCGCGGCGAGCAGGAAGCGGCAGCGGCGGAGCAGGAGGAGGAGGACGAGGCGGCGGCGGCGGCTGCCCGCGCCCGCCCGCCCCGCCGCCCGCAGCCGCCGCTCCGCGCCGCGCTCTCCACCTCCTCCTCCGAGGGCGACCCCGAGCCGGCGGCGCCGCCGCGGGAGCGCAGCCTCAGCGACGAGGCCGCCGGCGGAGACTTCGACTCGGCCGAGTCCGGCGCGTCGCTGCGGTACTCGACGGGCACGGGCGGCGAGGGCAGCGAGGGCGAGGGCGCGGGGCTGGGCAGCAGCGACAGCGGCGGCAGCGGCTTCTCGCTGGCGGCCACCGCGCTGCCCGAGAGGCGGCGGCCGGGCGGCGGCCGGCCCCGCTATGAGGTGGTGCGGGAGCTGGGCGCCGAGGAGGTGCGCTGGTTCTACCGCGAGGACCGCAAGACCTGGAAGCCCTTCATCGGGTACGACTCGCTGCGGATCGAGCTGGCGTTCCGCGCCCTGGCGGGCAGCGGCGGCGGCGACGGGGAGCCGGCGGCCGTGGAGCCGGTGTGCGTGCGGAGCGGGCTCTACGAGGTGGATGTGGCCAGCGCAGAGAGCTACCCCGTCTATTGGAACCGTGAGTCCCCACCGGGGGGGGACGGGGGATCCCGGGGCGGGACACCCGGGGGGGTGGCCGGGCTGCCCCTCGCTCCCTGCGGGGGATTCTGGGCATCCCCCGTGCGCGCAGAGCCGGCACGGGGTGACCCCGCCGTGGGGACACCGGGTGGCTCTTCCTGACCCTCCGTCGAACCCGCGTAGGGGAAAGGGCAGCTGAGCACTCCCTGTCAAACAGAGCGGCCGGGGGCACCTGGCAGCGCTTGCTGCCTGTATGTTCCTATATAAGAGGTACAGGACAAAATATTCCCCAGGGAGAGGGGACTCGGCGTGCCCATCTCTAGCACATACCTGAAAGAGGAGGCGCTGGGAATTCCCCTTCCAAGTCTCAAGGATGTGATGGGGAGGGAAGGGAACGCGGCTCGGGGCATCCCACCCACCCGGCTGCACTGGTCAGGGAAATGACATGGGCATCCCTGAGCATTCACTGGAGAAAGGGGCCACTGGACCACCCTCCCTTCCCTCCCTCCAGAAGAATGAGAGGTACTGAGTACCCCCCCACTCAGGGTGTTCTGGGCACTTCTGCCACGTCCAGCTGCAAAGGGAACTGAGCATCTTTCCCTCTCTCCTGTGCACTCACACCCGAGGGAGATGATCTGGGGCATTCACACCTGGCATGCAGAGAGAAATGGGGATCTAAGAACACACACCTGGCAAGCAGAGACATGGAAAAGGGAGGTCTGGGCATCTTCTCATTTCTTGGCAGGTGTGGAAGGAAGTGGGAGAGAAGGAGGCTGAGAACCTTTTTACTTAAGCTTCCCCTTTCCTAAGCAAAGGGTGAGTGTGAGTGGATATTTTTTTCAACACTCCCCCTTTCCTTCCTTGCACAGCCTGCCTTCAGAAGGAGCAGGGTAGACACATTAGTTGTTTATCCACTGCCTCCCCACCACACTTCTGATCCCTCATGTTTAGTGAGAAATTATGGAAAAAAAAGGGCTGATACGTGGCTTCACCTCTGTGACCCTTGTCCTCTCCACTAGGGAAATGATGATGCTGTGCTTTATATTTCCTTTCCCATCACCTGTCCACTGGCAGGGTTTATGAAATGGGATTTCTCCTCCTTTCTGTTGGAGGGCATGCAACAGGCACCTCACACACACAGTCCTTAATTCTTACCCTTCCAATAGAGGGGAATTTGCTTCACCCCCTCAAATTTAAAATGTGGTGGGGATATACCTCCTCTCCCACCCTTCCCCTTGTACTCTTGTGTCTTTTGCTGGAGGAGGGGGGCCTTGGGGAACAGAGATGAAAGAGGAGCAGACATCTCCAGCTATCTGCCCCTTTCTTTGGTGGGAATGTCTCCCAGGGTCTCACTGGACAAGTGAGCACCTGCTTTCCTGGTGCTGACAAGCTGTGCCACTGCTCACCACCTGTCCCTGAGGGCTGACTTGCTTTACAACTGCATTCCTTCAAGGACAAGGGAGATGTTACGGAGTAGAGTGAGCTGCAGGGTAGCCAAGTGTGTCCTGGCATGGGCTTGGGAGAGGGGCAGGCAGGTTTCTCTCATCTCCTCTGCATATTTTTGAGACTCAGTTGGGAGTCACAGAAGAACAGCAGAAATGTTTCAGAGATGAAAACCAGGGCTTTTAGTTCTTTTCCTTCTTATTTATCAGTGGCTTTACAGGAGGGAGATCTATAAGTGTGTGGTACATTTCACTTGGGTGACAATTTGTCTTTCAAATCCTTGCCCCTGCAGACAGACACTGAGCTTGAGGAGCGAGCAGAGGGCTCAGTCCACACGTGTTTTGAGTTAGGGGAGGCTGGGCACAGCTCCTTGAGCAGAAAGTGGAGGTGGTTTTCTCCCTGTCACCACCCTGAAGCCCCTGCTGTTGGCACTCCATGCATTTGCCATGTGGTTACTGGGAAGAGAAGATGCAGATCATCCAAGGGATGAGGAAACTGCTTCCATCCTTGTAGCTGTGCAGTAGGGAGAGAGGGGAAGGAGCGAGCAGAGCTGTAAGGTGAGGCAGGATTGCTCCTGGTAATGGGAGCAAGAGGCTGCACTCGTCAGCAGCTTAAAGGTTTAATTTCTTGACACTGTGCCTTGTCCATTTTGGAAGCTGATTCAGTCTCATTAAGCTTGAGGAGCAGATGTTTCAGATGACAGCATACACTGAGCAGAGACGGTTTCTGGTGCTTGGAAGGAGAGATTCCCAGAGGTTAGCACCAGAGGCAGGGGAGAAATAAACTCCTGCTCCTGAGGGGACTAATGACGGGGATGATTTCTAGTCCTCAGAAAGCTGATTAAGGGGAGTGCTCAAGTCTTTTCTTATTAGCAGGTCCACTCCTTTGCAAGACTAAGATCATCTTTTGGTATTTCAGGGCTCTTTCAGTGACTTCTGGTTTAACTTATCTTTCACCTGCATGTTTCCTTGCCTCTGCTCCCTGTGTACATGGGTGCTCTTGCCTTTCTCCCTTTCTTCCCTCCCAGCTGCTGCATCCAGATCTGAGAGAACAGCAAGGCCACATGCCAGGGATTCAGTCTCATCTGTGCGTTTGAAGGCCTTGGTGTAGCCGTTATTCCCAAATTATTCCCATCTGATGGTGTGTTGATAATTCCGGATCCAAAGGGGAGCTGCTGCATTGGTCTGCCTTAGTCTGGGAGGGAGCTGGTGGTGACAAACCAGCTCTTACACCAGCCCATGAGTAAGGCAGGAGAATCCTCCTCTCTGGCCACACGAGCATTAAGTATAACGAGCACAACTGACTTAAAATATGCTGAGGTGCAGGTTGAAGAGTACAGAAACTGCTGGCTGGTTTTGCTGATTCATGGTTCAGTTCAGAGCAAAGGTCAAAGGCTTTTATCTTTGTTATTTTGCCCTTTTTCCTGTATGTGCTGTACTCCAGGGGAGGCTGCTATCACACAGCTACAACACTGAGCAGTTGGTTCCTCAGCTGACAGTTCCTCAGCTTTTGGAACATCTCAGTGCCAGGAAAATGTTGATGATAGCTGGGCATGTGCTGACATATTTTTTCACTCCACGTCTTTAAGCTCACCACAGGATTCGTTGGTAACATCAGGAATATCAGCCTGAGTTACAATTTGAGCAGATTAATTACTGAGAATTTAATCCTTACCTTGTGACCTCTGGGATTTATTTAATTAGTGTTGTAGAACCAGCAAAAATGGTGCAAGAGGATGAAAATTACTAGTGTAGGTTTTCAGATAAGTGAGTAACTTGCAGCTGGGTCGCTTCTTGTTTTCTGTGGGCATAACAACGAGTGATATTTTATTACAAGGGTCTTCTGTTTAAATCACCTTAGATTAGCCAGCCCTTTTCTGCCCTCCTGGCTCTAGAGGGCTGCTTAACAACAATCTTTCTGTAGAGTTACTCAGTCTAGTTTTCAAAGTCCTGGGTGAGTCTGTTAAATCCACAGCCCGTGGACTTCTGGGTGACTCCCCTGTTCCTTGGCTTGTGAGTTTGTGCCATGCTGTTGTCCTGTCTGGTATTTGCTTTTTCCTTGCTTTTTTTCCATGGTTACATTCTTGAGCTGTCTGTATTTAGTTCTTGTGGTGTTTTCTTGGAAAGTAGTCACACTCCAGGTAGTTTTGTTCATCCCAGAATGTTTCAAGGCCAGGTTGGATGGAGCTTGGTCTGGTGAAAAGTGTCCCTTCCCATGGCAGGGGGGTGAAACTGGATGATCTTTAAGGTCCTTTTTCTAGCCCAAACCATCCTGTGTTTCTGTGATTCACCAGTGTGAATTCTGACTGTGTCTTGGGAACACTCATCACCTTGGCTGATGTTTGTCACGAAACAGCAGGTTTTAAAGTTGGACTTCTGTAAAATCTGTAGTGATAGGTGGAGAGAAACAACAGCAACTTTATGTATTTCTGAAGCCATTTGAGGAGCCTGTGGAGCTTTGTCTTTTAGGGAAGGATAAATAACTTTACTCCCAGACACAGGTTTGGGAAGGGTGGGGAGTTTTTGTTTGTTTGTTTTTAACATAGATGGTTTTGTACCTAATAGTTGCAAAGTCTATCAAGTAAAATACCTCTTTTTGTATTTAAAAAAACATTTGGTTCACTAGGACCATCCCTGAGTGAAGATGTGCTGATATAACAGATATTTTACTGTCCTTAACCAGGAAATACCTGTGAGTACGGAGTGGACCGCTGGGTCTTAATTTTAAGATCTGTCTGCTCAGGCTGGAATTGGGCAGCTTTAAAAACCATTTCAGCTGCCTTTTAGCTTGGACTGAAAGAAATATCCACGCCCATGTGTTTTCTTTTGTAAACAGTCTGAGAGCTGCTGTGTAAACTAGAAGGAGAGGAAGGCATTAGCACCCGGCAGAATGAGATGTGAGTGCCAGGGCAGTGTTACCTGCCCTCTGAACTCGGAGTTGGGCAAGATTCCTGAGAGGGCTTGGAGCCCAGGAGCTGATGTTGGCGCCACACGGTTACAAAAGGCTCTTTTCCTCAGTGGATTTTGTTTTATCCCTGTGCTTGTTTGATGCAGGGGGTAGATGTTATAGCAGCAAAATAGGAAGCCTTTTGTACCTCAGTCACTCGTGGTTTTTTGGGCTGTGCTGTCAAGACTGAAAAATCAACATTTCAGAGCTTGTCTGTGTTGTGCAGGAGCCCTGGGTGCTTCTGCCTTCCCTGGGCCTGGCAGCATAAATTTGTGTCTTGACATTTTACAGGCTGACAACCCTAAACCAAACTGGAGGCCCCCCTAGGCCTGGCTGCTTTAGTCAGTGTCCCACATTTCTTCTGAGGCTGCGTGTTCAGTGTATGGGTTTGTGTTGTATTCTGAAACAGAATTAAAACAGAAGCATGAGGCAAGATGAAAATTAAGGGCTTTGAATCAAGAGTTTATCAGTATGTTTGTGACTTTCATTTGTTTTAGTCTGGTTTTAGCAGAGTTTTTAGTTGCTTTACAGCACTCTTAGGAAATTGCTTTTGATGTGTTGGACAGTCTTGGAACTTGATTATACAATTTCCTCTATGTAAAGGATGTTTTGATTTAAGGCTGAACTCCTCAGTACTGTTTTATTGGGTTTTTTATCTCCAGCTGTGTTATTCTTTTGCAAATAAAACACTGATACTTTACTTGGTGAAGGTGATGTGTTGCTTTTGCTGCTCAAAATATTTCTGGGTTTTACTTTTTTGCTTCTGTTCTCACTATACCATCCTTTCAAAAGCATCTCACAGCTTAGTTTTATCCAGCTCCTTCCTGACCAAAAGGCCTGGAAGTGTTCAAGTGTCCAGGGGTCTTGGAGCAACCTGGTCTAGTGGAAAATGTCCCTGCCCATGGCTGGGGGTTGGAACAAGATGGTTTTTAAGGTCCCTTCCAACTCAGATCAGACTGGGATTCTGTGATCTAACACACATAGATGAAACAATTTTTAGATGTGCAGTGTTCCGTGTGTTAAATCACACTTGTTTGTGATGTATGTTCTGCTTTTGTTTGGGGTCTCTGGTACCTTCTCTCAGTAGAGGGAACTTGTGACATTTAGGCTGCTTTTACAGGAACAGGGGAAAGATGTCAGCACTTTGCTTGGATATGTCTCTGAGGGCAAGTTTCTTCCATGTCCTCAGCTTTTATGTTTGTGATTTCCAAGCATTGTTTAAGCAAAATGAATCTGTTGTCTTAGTCCTTTAAATGGTACCAGAATCACAGAATCCCTCTCCAGTGGATGGTGTCAGCTCCAGCAGAGTAGCTAAGGATGGATGTGGCTTAGAAAGCGAGTTGTGTTTGCCCTTTGATGTGGTCCAGCACTTTTCCTGGCTGGATGTTGTCAAGGACAACGAAGGCAGAGATGTAGGGAATGCTTGGGTTACAAGCTGTGGGTGAGAGGATGTCAGAAAATGTTCATGGGATGGGGAGGATCTCAGGAGTTCTGTTCTGACTTAATTCAGGCTTGAATACTGATAGGACAGTGGTGATATCAAAGAAAGAGGATGGGATTTAATTTGGAGGTGACAGAGCTGGATTAAAGACAGATGGCAGGTGAATTTTTATGTGTGTGTGATATTCTTTAGGGAAAAACAGCACGGAAAGCAAAGAGAGACACTGTACAGAGCTCCCAGAGGGGCACGACAAGGATCTGTAAGAGCTGACACTGTGCCAGTTGCTAAGCAGAAGGCCTAGATGGAAGAAAAACCTGCAAAAGAGGAAGAAATTAAAGTAAGAAGCATGAGCAATTCTCTCAGTCATGTCTGTAAGGTTGAAAAAAGTAAAGATGAAGTAGCGGTTTGAGTGTTGGCCAGAGGAAAGGTCACTGGTGTGATGTGATTTGTTTGAGTGGGTTGCAAGTAGCTGTAGCCACTCTGGAGAGGAGAAACTCCAGAGACAGTAAGTGCTATAAAAGTGAGCACTGGGATGAAGGGAACACAGGGTGCGAGTGGGATCCCAGGCAGTGATACTGAAGGTGAAAGACACTAATAAAATTGTTGTGCAGAGAAGCTGTGGCTGCCCCATCCCTGGAATTGTTCAAGGTTGGATGGGGCTTGGAGTAACCTGGGCTAGTGGAACGTGTCCCTGCCCATGGCAGGGGGTTGGAACAAGATGGGCTTTAAGGTCCCTTCCAACCCAAACCGTTCTGGGATTCCATGAAAATCACGCTGGTTTTCTTGGGGGGGAAACCCTACAGGGTTTTAAAAAAATTGAAGGGAAAATGTAAATGTGGGGATGAAAGGGTAGGGAAATCTGGAGTTGGGATAAAGTAGACAGAAGAAGGAAGTGAGATTAGGAGGAGAGAACAGGAAAAAAAGAATTCCTGTGAAGGAGAAGGGAGGAGTTGACAACAAAGGTTATTGTGCCCTTGGATGGCTTCATCTTGTTCATTAGTGGCAGGTCTGAGGTGAGCACAGGAACAGTCTTGCTCTTGTTTTTTTAAAAATATATTACTTTATAAGAATCTATTGGTCAAACTGTTTGTCCATGATCGTTGGTGCTGGTGGAGCCAGGGAACAAAGCCCGATTTGGGAGCACCAGGAGAGCACATGGGGTGTGAGGGGGGGATTGTGCAAAAACCCCGTGACTGTCGATGGGGTTGGAGCACATTCTTACCTTTTGGGAGGGACTCACATGGTTGTCACATGGCACAGTTGTTCTTTTGTGGGTTTAGCTTTCACCTAATGCGGTTTCAGAAATTCCAGGTCTCCCTGGGTGAGAAAAGAGCTGATAAAGGACAAGCTCCTACAACTCAGTGGTTCCAGCAGCAAATGCTGGTGGTGGAAGTATTTCCCTTCAGAGCACCACTGTTGAAATTTGGTGAACTGTTTTAACTGATGAGAATTAAAATTGCAATCCTATTTCATGTTTCAGCAGTCAAGTTGTTTTTTTTTTTTTAATGAGTGTTTCCTGCTCATCCTTGACACAACCAGTAGGTGAGCTTTGGGATTTTGACTTGGAGCATCATCAGGATCAGGTCTGTGTAAAGAGCACTTGTGGATATGTTAATTAAACTGGTATCTTAAACAGAAAAATCCTTCCTGAGAAACATGGTGTGTACTTTATAGCACCTCTGCTCTGGAAACAGGCTGAGAGAGCTGGGAGTGTTCACCTGGAGAAGAGAAGGATCCAGGGAGACCTCAGAGTCCCTTCAGGCACTGGAAGGGGCTCCAGGAGAGCTGGAGAGGGACTTGAAACAAGGGATGGAGGGACAGGGCAAGGGGGAATGGCTTCCCACTGCCAGAGGGCAGGGTTAGATGGGATATTGGGAAGGAATTCTTGTGTGTGAGGGTGGTGAGGCCCTGGCACAGGTTGCCCAGAGAAGCTGTGGCTGCCCCTGGATCACTGGAAGTGTCCAAGGCCAGGCTGGATGGGGCTTGGAGCAACCTGGGATAGTGGAAGGTGTCCCTCCCCACGGCAGGGGGTTGGAATTGGATGATCTTAAGGTCCCTTCCAACCCAAACCTTTCTGTGATTCTCTATTTTTGGTTGATTAATAGCAGTTGAGATGACAGAGAACTTTGAGGACATAAATCTCTTTTTGAGCGAGGACGTTCCTCTCTTTTTGTGGGATTACTTCTGTGTTTGACATTTGAACTAATCCTTTTGTTCCTCTTTTGGGTTGCTCAATTTATCATGTAAACCTATTAAAAACAGTTCAGGTAAAAACAGTTACAGGCTGTTGCCTGAATACTTCAGGCAGTCTTGGTAAGTCAGAGGTAATTCCGAGTCTGCAGCAGAGCAAAGTGTGTGTTCCTGCCTTTTGGATCCACCTTTGAAGCAAACACAGAGGCTCTGTAGCTCAGTCTGGAAAGAAAATCCCACCTGTGCCAATTGGATTGCTCTGAATGTGTTTAGTTCTCCGTGAAACTCAAAAGCAACTTCCACCTGTAATTTTGAAATTGCCTCAATGAAGCAATTGAGAATTATTCGATGAACCAGCAAAATAATGGTATTTACTGCTCAGTGAATTAAATCTCTTTGCAGCTCAGGCGCTGGCTCAAAGTCTGGCTCTAAGTTCATGTTGCTCCAAAGTTTTCTGAGGCTGAGATGTCACCCTTGAACTCCTCCTCGGGACTTGTTGCTTTCGAAAGAGCAGGACAGGTCACATGTGTTTGTGGTTAAACAAAGGGAGGTCACGGGGCTGTGATTAAACGAGCTGCTCCATTTATTTAAACCTCAGTCACCTGCTCCATTGTGAAATAACGTGAGGGAAGAGCTAGAAAAATGTAGAATTTGAAGGTATTTTAAAGTTAAAAGGTGTGTTCTGTTACCCAGCAAGTGTGAAATAATGCGAGTTTAGTTTGGGGCTGTTTTATTACAACATCTCTCTGTTCACCCAGCAAACACGGTCATGTCACTGTCAGTAAAATGTAGGGACGTCCCATGTCACAGTCAGTATCTGCAACTGTTCTAATCATGAAGTTTCCTGTCCTCAGCAGATTTTTTTTCTCTTTTTTCCTTTCTCTCCCTCTCTCTTTTTTCCTTTCTCTCCCTCTCTCTTTTTTCCTTTCTCTCCCTCTCTCTTTTTTCCTTTCTCTCCCTCTCTCTTTTTTCCTTTC
>NW_020897915.1:1599875-1630741 GCF_003984885.1 Neopelma chrysocephalum
TCTCTGCCTTTTCCCTTTCTCTCTCTGCCTTTTCCCTTTCTCTCTCTGCCTTTTCCCTTTCTCTCTCTGCCTTTTCCCTTTCTCTCTCTGCCTTTTCCCTTTCTCTCTAGTTCCTTTCACAAATGAACTAGGTAAGAGTTGAAGTGCTCAGGGCCAGGTTGGATGGGGCTTGGAGCAACCTGGTCTAGTGGAAGGTGTCCCTGCCCATGTCACAGGGTTTGGAACAAGATGATCCTTAACGTCTCTTCCAACCCAAGCCCTTCTCTGATTCTCTCATACTTACTCAGTGCCTCATGTCAACATTCAGCTTTTTGTGTGTATGACAGTTGCAAGAATTGCTGTGCTCCAGGTCATCTGATGTTCAGCACTTGTAGCAAACTGTTGGAGAAAAAAAAAAAAGGAGGAAAAACCCAAACAGCCTGGTTTTTGCCAAGAATTTTTATCCCTTGGTAAATGTGTGGGCACTTCCTTATTTAACTAACTTTCGGTTCAGGATGTCACATTTGTAGCCTCACAGTTGCCTTCAGCTTGTGCAGATTATGTCCTCACATGCTGAAAATTTTTTGCCACTGAAGAAAGAAGGAAATCAGGTTTAAGGAAAAGCAGTTACTACACCAAAAAGCAGGAATCTGAAATTGCTACACTGAAAAGCATCTCGAGCTGACAGCGTTCTGTGAGCTTGTGTTTCTTGTCCAGCCTCTTGGCTTTGGGCTTGGAGAGCTGGGAATTGGCAATTTGAGCAAAACACAAGCTTTAATTTAAATTTCTGAGCCTTTGAATATTCTATTAACCTTTTAGATCTCATTTGTGGGCAAATTGTTATAGGTGTCTTGAGACTGATGGATGCAGAGCGCCAGGAGTGCCTTCAGTTGGCCATCTGAGCAGGACTTTAGTCATTATCTCTTAGTTTTGTAACAGTTTCCTCAATCAAGTCGGGTGAAAGAGGGTTGTTTGAGCTGTGCAATATTTAAATTTAGGAATACACCATTTCAAGCAATGGGCTGCCAGGAAATGTATGATAGAATTGATGTAGTAGTGCAAGAAGGAAAAGGAAAGCAAATTCTGCTCAGAATTACTTTGTTTTCATGGATTAGCCAGCTTTTTAGTAAATTTATATTAGATATGATCACAGTTTAAGGATCTTCACAAAAAGGGGTAGCTGGGTTATACAGAGACACTGCACATGTGCAGTGATTCATATGTTGCATACAGTTTTTATTTTAACAGAATTTTTGTTATTCAGAGGGTTTAGGTGACTATCATTACACAAGTCACTTGTGTTCTTATGGCACCAGCACTTGTATCCTTTTATTCTTTGGATTTTCAGGGAGAAAAAAGGCCTGTTTGTGTAAAAATAAATAAATCCTTTGTTGCAGAGTAGATCTCTTAAACTAATTTCCTGTAAAAGTGGTAAAATATGTGTGACTAATTTAAATAAAGGGCTTTTCATCTGCTTTTAATCCCCATCATTCATATTTATTTAGAAATTGTAGTATAAATAAACCATGCAAGTGTACAACCAGTCAAATATGTTGGTATCTCTCAGGCTGAAGCACTGCCAACTGCAGATTATGTGGTGTAGGACTTAAGGCAGTAAAGAAATCAAGGCAAATCCTTTCCTAGGGATCGAGATTGCAGGGATAAGGATAAATAACACTTCATATAATAGATTTGGAATTCTGCATTGGCAAAAAAACAAGCTAAATTGCAACATGATTTAATGCCAGTGTGTTTAATTCTTCCATAAAACAAAAATATCTGAAAGAATGTAGTTGAAGCTTCTCTAAAATCATCTGAATATCCAAGACATGAATGAATTTATTGGAGGTGGATAAGTGAGTGAAATTGGGTGCTAAAATGGCAGTTTTGGTTCATCACTTTTTAATGCTGCTTACTGTAATAGCTTCCATCAAGTTCTCGGGACTGAAACACAGGGGGATCTTTCAGTAGCAGCACCCGTGCAGGATTAAACAGAGGAACTGTGGTTAGGAAGGCCTCTCTTCTTTCCCACAGTGAACAGATTTTACTGAAAAATCTCCTTGTGTTGCAGTCTCCTTGTTTCCCTACCCAATCCAGAGTATTCCATGTAATTACCATTAATATACCTCCCTGTCTTCATGACTGAAATGCCACCTCCTTTTGGAGCTGGTGACCTTTAGTAGGTTGTCATAGAATCCCAGAATGGTTTGGGTTGGAAGGAGCTTAAAGACCACCTTGTTCCACCCCCTGCCATGGGCAGGGACACCTTCCACTAGCCCAGGTTGCTCCAAGCCCTGTCCAACCTGGCCTGAAACACTTCCAGGGATGGGGCAGCCACAGCTTCTCTGGGCAACCTGTGCCAGGGCCTCACCACCCTCACAGGGAAGAATTCCTTCCCAATATCCCATCTATCCCTGCCCTCTGGCAGTGGGAAGCCATTCCACCTTTTCCTGTCCCTCCATCCCTTGTCCAAAGTCCCTCTCCAGCTCTCCTGGAGCCCCTTTAGGCCCTGGAAGGGGCTCTGAGGTCTCCCTGGATCCTTCTCTTCTCCAGGTGAACACCCCCAACTCTCCCAGCCTGGCTCCATGGGAAATGGCTCTTTGTGGGCTCTGGTCACAGATTTGAGTATCTCAGTTCTGAAAAGACCACGTTCAGTTTTCTGAAAACCAAATCACGCTGCTGATGGCAGGAATTGTCCTTTCCTTGTTTCCTTTTGCTTCCAGGTGGTTTTCTCTTGAGGTTTCCCAGTAGCTCAGTGTTCAAACCTGCCATCCAGCTCGTGATGGGAAATAAAAGCACCTTGTAGCTCAGGGTGCCTTTGGCTGCACTAAAAGTGTCCAACAGCTTAAAGGAGGAGATGAGTTAAAAAACCCTCCCTGGTCCTCCTAAAATCCCACAGAGCTGGAAAACAGAACTGCCTCACTCATGTTTTTAAACCAAATCTCCATAATAATCTGTCTTTGGAACTGAAAGTGATTTATGTTTCCATGTGTTTCCAGACCCTGAGCCAGATATATTAATTTATTCCCAAGATGAACTGTTCTGCAAAGATTTTATGTTAAAATTTTTCTTATTTCAAACAGTTTTTCCTGGCTGAGCTTTTCTGGGAAAGGCTCTGCCCATGTTATGTTTGAGAGCTGCTTTTGAGTGCTGTAGACTCCTCTTGTGAAGAACGGCTCTGGGAAAGTTTCTCTCAGGTGAAAAGAGCCTGAAAATGTTTATTTTAATACTTTATGGTCAGAATTTCAGAAATCTGTAGGTGGAAATTCCCATGTGAAAAACTTAAAGCCATTCAAAACTGAAAAATAGGTGTCTTGTACTCCAAACAAAATGAATACAAAATAGTATTCATATGATTATGATTCAAAAATATATATCTTTTTGTGGATTCAATGAATGGAGCCTCAACAGGCTGCTTAGTCAAGAATTAAGGAATTGCTTACAGATTTTCCCAGTGAGGATTAACATCTGACGTAGTTGTGTCATTGCTTCAGCCACAATGGGATCCTTTATCTAGGCTCACATTTTATGTGCATTTCATTCCTTCCTACAGGCAGAGCTTTGTTTGTAAAGGGCAGCCTAACTGGATCTGTGTGTATTGGATGTACTGAAAAATGCGGATGTCTGGCAGGTGTAAAATATCCTGGGAATACAGCAAAGGCTAAGGAAGGAGGTTGCTGTATGTGGTGACAACTAACACTGCTGTGGGTGACTTTCATCTCATGAAAAGTAAATATTCATCTTTCACACCTCATTGATGGGATGTAGACTCCAAAGTTAGTCCAAACTTTCACAGAATATTGGATTTCCTGTGCCACTTGTGGTGACTGTGAACTTGTGCAGTTTAAAGCCACTCGGAGCTTTTGTTTGGGATTAATTTCCACTAAATAACTGTGCCATGGGAACACTCCAACCTCTTTGTTCATCTGCTGGATCATCAACATGCAAAACATTAGGAATTCAGCACGTAACAATTGGCTCCTACCTGGAATAGCTATTTTAGGAGGGCAGAGAGGAGCTGAGTGGCAGAACTGGGTCTTGCGCTACTTCTGTCTGTGTTTTGGTCAGACCACAAGGCTGAGTTGTCTGTGTTCCATTTAGGCAGAGCTGAGGGTGCAGGGGGATCCAAGGGCTTGAATGGGGCTTTGGGAGGGTTGAACCAGAACATGTAATGCCTGAGAGGGGAACTGGGATCTGTGGGAAGCTGGGATGAGAGCCTGGCAGTGCTTGGAGCCGTTGTTTTGGGAATTTCCTCTGTGTTGTGCCATGTGTGCCCTGAGGGGGCTGTTCTACAGGATTCCCAGTCAGGAGAATGGTGGGGTAACTGGGAGAGCACCTGTGCCAGCACCAAGTGAGGGGAATGCAGTGGTAATTGGGCTCTTGGCTCCAGATCATCTGCTTCCCTCCCTGCCATGAGCTTTCCTGCTGTTCGCTTTTCCTTGGGCAGGACCAGCGTAGGGATGTCGTCACCCACTCTTGTGCCCTCCTTCTGTGACAAATGTGGGGTGCTAAGAGCTTTTTACCACTTCTAGTACTGTGGAAACAGTGTTTTCCTGTAAATCCCTTATGGAACAGGTTCCAGAATTGGCTTTGGAACCTTTCGGGTGTTGTTTACCCTGTGGGAAGATTATTGCAAGGTGATTTTCCTCTTGCTTTCATAGCTTGTGCATTCCGTGGTCTGAGGGATGGAGTTCAGAGTGGTTTAGAGGTTCCAAGTAAACTGGGGGGGGTTGTGTTCCGATTAGTTTTGCAGTTAGTATGAAAATTACTTTTAGGGTGTACTGGTGTCTGCAGGCACAAGGAACAATAATGACATATCCGTAGCAGAGGGCAGTGCAGAGACATCGGGATGTCAGTGGGATGTGCCCATTCCCAGTCTGGGACTCTGAGAAACAGATGGTTTTGTGACCTGGATTAGTGGCTGTGCTCACAGAGCTCTGTGACCAGCCTAAAATCCACTGCCCGTGGCTGGGTCACCTCACCCAGCTGTGTTTGCTCTGCTCTGGTGATGGGTCAGAGAGATCCCTGCTGTGCTCAGTAACTCGGAAACCTATTATTTCATGGTTGTTTTTCATTTACTGTTTCTTTCCATCAGTTTCCAAGTTGTCACTTTTTTTTTCCCCGTTTCCAGGTAGGAAGAGATCTTTGAGTAGTAAAACCTGTTTCCCCCCCCACCCCATCACCTTTTAAAGCCTTTTTTGTGGTTCAGTTCTTATCTGCTGTGTAGAGCTAAACTTTTGGGGTTTGTATGCACACACACAGGATGTTTGCAGTTGGCTGAGTCAGTCTGTATATACATATATAGTTATATACACACACCTCCAAGTGTGCACTGGGGGTCACTGGTCCAACTGTTCTGGGCTCTCAGCATGCCTCTATCTGTGCTGATCCCATAAACCTGGAGTTTGGGGTTTTACAGGCTTGTGGAGCACAGGCACACACAGTATTTCTCCTTGATTTTCCAGGTGTTGGAGGAGAAATTCTAAGCTGAGTTACAATGGGTATTATTGTCCCATCTTGCTTGCAGGGATGGGTATAAGAGGGTAATTCTTGCTCCCTGCATTCCCAGTGGCTAGTTTGGGCAACAAGAACAGTTTGATGTAAAACAAGAGCCAAGATATATTTTTCTTAGAGATTTCTCTTTTGCCACGTGGGCAGTAAATGCTGTTTCCTCATTTGGAGAACTGAAACGAGATTGACAGTGACCAAAACCAGCCCTCAGCAAAAGACTGATTTTAATAAAAAAAAAATCCTTTCATCTTTAAATATCACCATTTATGCTAATCGTTGTGTAATTTGGGTTCTTGGAAGTGCAATTCCCAAAGGAAATAAGGCTCTGTGCAATCAGAGTAAGCATGAGTGGGTTTGTATCTCCTCCTCTTTCTGCATCCTCTTGATAACTTGGAAACTAATGGTTGTTATCAGTCAAATTGTGTAGAGGAGCACAAGCCTCACAAATAGCTTAATTATTCAAAAATTCAAGGCAGCTGAGTGGAGAGGAGTATATCCCACTAAAGCTGGACTGTTGTTTAAATTAAACCTTTAATAAATTTGGCAGAACCCTCATCTAAGTTGCCCAGAGAGGTTGTGGACTCCCCATCCCTGGAAGTGTTCAAAACCAGGTTGGGCAGGGCTTGGAACAACCTGGGATAGTGGAAGGTGTCCCTGCCTGTGGCAGGGGGTGGAACAAGGTGGTCTTTAAGCTCCTTCCAACCCAAACCATTCTGGGATTCTGTTTTTCTCTCCATCTCTCACATCCTCACACACACTTGGAAAATTTGGCCTCGTTACCCTCAGGTTTGCAGATTAAACTCCTCATTTCAGCCCCATGGGGAAAGGTGGTGGTGTTTCTCAAGTCATTTGTTACGGATCCCAGCAGCAGGAGTGTAACTTTTTCATCAAAGCACCCAACAGGATTCCCCTCTCCTCTTTCCTGCAGTCAGTTTGTGGTTTGTTGCATTAAAAAAAAATCTTCTTTTTTTTTGTTTTAGAAACGGAAAAGATCCCTGTAATGCGTGGACAGTGGTTTATTGATGGGACATGGCAACCTCTGGAAGAGGAGGAAAGTAACTTAATAGAACAGGAGCATCTCAACCGCTTCAAAGGCCAGCAGCTGCAGGAGAGCTTTGATATGGAAGTATCAAAACCTGTTGATGGGAAGGAGGGTAAGATTGTTTAGATCACTATAATATGTTTTTTGGACAGTTGGGGCCTGATTTTCTTGAGCAAGAATATGATCTGTATTGGTTTTCCATTCTACGTAGTGGGAACCATCAGTTTGCTCTCCCATTTTTCAGCACATCTCGATGTAGGATTTCCTGCTGCAACACATTTGATGAACACTGTAAAAATTGTATTTATGGATAAACATCTTGTTCCCATTTTTGTTTATACCTTTTAACTGTGTTTGAAGTCTCACTTCAAACTGAAATCTCTTGGTGGGACAAGAAGAGTCAGTGTTCAAATGCAAACTGGTTAATAGATCTCTGGCCAGCATCCCTGTTTTTGCCCTAAAGGGAGTAGTGTCAGTTTTACAGAACACATTTAATTTTCCATTCTTATTCACTCTGTGAATTTATTAGTTTTCAGCTTTAGTAAATCTTGGGCATTTATTCTGTTGTGGAAGTCCTTGTATTTTAATGACCAGGCTGAGGACATTTAATTAGCGTTGCTGGGAATCTCAGTCCAATGCATGGAACATTTTTAAGAGTAGATTTCTGAAATTAGTGATCTGTTGTTTAATGTAGACAGTCGATTGGGTTGCTCAAAGTATTGCACAGCAAAAATTCTGTGTTTTTAGCTTTCACACTTCTGTTTGTTGGTTGTCACTTGGTGAACAGTCTACAAACCACGAGCTGCAAGTGCAGAGGCCTCACAATACATTTTAGTGGGGATTTGGTTGTGTTACTCTTTATAAAGCAGCTTTTATTTTTTAACTGCAGCTTTGTACAAAGCAGTTACACAGCGTAGGAATGGCTGTGTTTGGGCCACATGCCCACACAAGTAAAAGCTTGTGAATAAATTGGAGGCAAGGCAATATTCAGGGGAATTCTGCAATCGCTGTAAGGAAAACCAGAGTGTTATTTGTTTTTCCAGCATTTCAGAGAGTAGTTAAGTTTGTGACTCCCCTCAAAGCTAGGGAGGACTTTATGAATTTATTTTTTTTTCCTATTTGTACTACTTTAAAAGATCCTTTCCTCTGGTCTAGCCTGCAGTATGGTGTTCTGCTTCAACAGCTCTGTCAAAAAGGTGCATAAAGTGGTGTGACCCCTGAGCCACAGCACTGTGCCAGTACAACCCCCCTTCTGGGAGGCACTTTTACCTGTGTTTCTGTGTGTCTGTACTGATTTAGTGTCCCAGTGTCCTGGCACAAAGCTCAGCATTGTTAGTGGCAGGGCATTGTGCTCTTACATGGAAAGCAAATCTGTGTTTTCCTGAGTGCTCCCAGCCTTTGGTAGCTGCATTTCTGATGGAAGGATGGATGGCTTCAGTGGTACTTGGATTCTCCTTATTGAGTAAGGAAGAGAAATCAGGGATTTTTAATTTTTTTTTTTTAAGAAAGAGAATAGAAATGTTCAGATTTGATGTTAGAGAGTTTGGGGAGAGTGATGAGAAAGAATAATCTGTAATATTTCTGAAAACACAGAAGTTCAGAAAAAGAAACTCCAAATTCAGGCACCAGTGCCTTTTCTAAAAAGTTAAAAGAGAAAAAAGCAAAACCAAAAACAGTAAACCCAAGCTGTATATGCCATCACTTCAAATGGAATATGTGTCAAGTCACTAACAACTTTCAATAGATTTTTTTTTTTTGGTAGTAATAGGAGAGTTGCAGGAAAATTACAGCTGACAGTGTGTGAAAAGTGGTTTTGTCATTATAATATGCCTCTCAGTACATCTTGGATCCACTGGCATCCACGATTCCCATTTGCAAAGGCACTGGGAGAAGCTTTGTAACCTGCATTATTATTGCTGGTGGAGTAAACATAATTAGTTGGAGAAGTGCTGAATTCAGTTTATAAATTCCTTAAATGCTACAATTTGTTGTAATTGTGTCCTGTATGAAACAGATTTTGGTCCCATCAAGGTTTACAGGGAGCTGTTATCTATGATTAGTGAAAATCAGAATAAATCTGTAAATATCATTGGGAAGCAAAGTGACTGCTCTCAGTGATGTGATAAAGCACTGAAGGGGATGAAAAACTAACCATGTCCTCTAATTGCTCAGCTAAGTTAATACAAGCTGCTGTAACAGTCTGTTAGTACTTAGAATTTCAAAATAAACCCAAAGTAAGTCAAATCCAGTGATTTTATTTATTAATTCTGCTCCTGGATTGCAGCATGTTAACAAGGAAATAACTAAGCTTCATCCAGGGCTTTTGCTAGGATGATGTTTGATGATAGGATGAATAAATGCCCCATTAATAAACTCTTAATCCAAGCAAACCTTCCTCTGAAAAAGAGCCTCCAACCTGTGGCCTATAAATAACATAATGCCCGTGCTGCACTCCTGTGGTTTTTTTGGGAGCACGACAAGCTTTAAATGCTGAAGGTGACAGAAAGTATGTGACTGTGTCCTGTATGACAGGGAGTGATTTCTCAAGCTCTGTTTTCCATGGAGCAGCCTGGAGATCACTGTTCCAGGGGGACATCCCGCTGTTTGCTGAGCAAACCGTAGTGGAATTTTGATTTTCGTCCTCGCAAAGTATTTAATTCCATGCCTTGTGAAATTAGCTCAGTTTATGGTGCCTGATGTTGCTGACTCCTCTTGGTGTCTGATCCCCTTCAGTGCATCACTTGTATTGTTATGGCACAGCACAGAAATGGGGCACCTTATTATCAAAAAAAGGCAAGGCGAGGGGGATTGTCTCCCTCTTGTGCTGTTGTGAGACCCCACTGGAGTTCTGTGTCCAGCTCTGGGACCCCCAACATCAGAGGGATGTGGAGCTGCTGGAGCCAGTCCAGGGGAGGCCACAAAGATGCTCCAAGGGCTGGAGCCCCTCTGCTCTGGAGCCAGGCTGGGAGAGCTGGGGGCTTCACCTGGAGAAGAGATGGCTCCAGGGAGACCTGAGAGCTCCTTCCAGAGCCTAAAGGGGCTCCAGGAGAGCTGGAGAGGGACTGGGGACAAGGTCCTGGAGTGACAGGAAAAGGTGGAATGGCTTCCCACTGCCAGGGCAGGGATAGATGGAATATTGGGAAGGAATTCTTGTGTGTGAGGGTGATGAGGCCCTGGCACAGGTTGCCCAGAGAAGCTGTGGCTGCCCCTGGATCCCTGGAATTGTCCAAGGCCAGGTTGGATGGGACTTGTAGCAACCTGGGCTAGTGGAAGGTGCAGGGGGTTGGAATGAGATGTTTAAGGTCCCTTAGAGTAACCAATACAGCTATAGGAGGGAACCACATTTTAAGATAAGGAATCAGGGGTTGGGCTGCATTTTGGCTGCTTTGCAGTGAAGCTGAACCTCTGCACCTGCCTTTGAGTTCATGCAAATCACACATTTGCACAGCTGCAAAATCTGCAGGTTCAGGAAGGCACCTTCTGGCTTGTCATTGCATAAAGTAATTTTACATAATTTTTATGAGCAAAACGAGAGTCATCACGTTGTCATTTTATAGTTGGATCAGGGAGCAGAGCTTGGGTTCAGCACTCAAATCTATGCTAAAAACAGTCGATTCTAATGACACCTGAAACCCCTAAATGAGATTCTGCAGTGCTGTAATGTATATATGAGCTTCCAGGCCTGATTGGTTGTTCTGCTGCTCTCTTAACAGAGACATTGTAGACAACATTGGGGGACTTTGGACCCCCACAGATTAATTTGTCAAGTACTTGTTTTTGTTGTTCATCCAGGCAACACTAGGCTTTTTTGTATGTTGGCTTTGCTTGTCCTTCTTAAGAACAATTCATTCTTCAGACTTTACGTGTATAAATTAATACCAACACAAGACATAAGGCAACATTTTAAACTGAATTCTTAGGCTCAAAATTTTAAATATTTGACACACACATCAGCCCTTAAAATGTGGGAATATCCAAGGTGTTTATTTGATCCCACTGAGGATGGGTTATATCCCTGTGCAGAAAGACTGACCTTTCTTTTACTGCATATACCAAGTGATTATACTTCAGTGTATCACCACTGGAAAATAATTCTATTAATACTTCTGATAAAAACCTAGTTGCAATACTTGTTCTGTGAAGCAGTGTTTAATCTGAAATGATTTTGAAGGGGGGAAAAAAATGTAGCATAATACCTATTTAGCAGTGAATAAGTTTAAAATTTACATATCTAAAATAATATTTAGAAAGTGCCTTTTCTGCATATTTAGGCAGACAGTGAGTTCAGGACCTGTCTGAAGGAGTCCATCAAAGGAGCAGCTTTTCTACAGATTTCAGTCATGTCAAAGCTTTGTAAGCTGAAACAAGACCAAGTTGAGTACCTATCAATCATCTTTTTCAGAGATATTCATTTAATGAGGATGAAATGAAGCTGAAAGCTTAATTTATGTGGCAGTAAGATAGGAATAGATGTAGTTCATTGTTTTTGCACAGAGAGATGCTCAAAATTCAGCTGGAAATCACCCGTGCAACACGATTCAAACTTGAAATTGGATCCAACTTTAAAGCTGATCCTGCTCTGCACAGAGGATTGGAACAGATGAACCCCAGCAATCCCTCTGGCAGAAATCATTCTGTGATCAAGTCTATGATTCCATGGTAGCCAATAAGAAATATGGGGAAAAAAAATCCTGTGAGAATCAGAATTAATGTTTTAATGCATTGATTTTGAGACAGCATAAGTCTATTGGATTTCTTTTCTTATGGAATTTCAAAATGTGGTTAATTGGTTAATGCCACAAAACCTATAAAAGTTGCATTTGGAACAGCTGATTTTTTTTGTCTTAAATTTCAAATAGTGTTTTCTCTCTTCATAAAAAGTTTATATGGGTTTTTGTCACAGCTAAGTTAACCTTTAGATGGGAAAGTCGAATTCATAGAAGCAGAGAGTTGTGCAGACCAGGAGGGATCTCTGGAGGTGGTCTAGTCCAACCTCCCTGCTGAGAGCAGGTTGCTCAGGATGTTTCCCTTGGGATTTTCAGTATCTCTGACAACAGAGACTCCACAGCCTCTCTGGGCAGTCTGTTTGGTGTTTTACCACCTTCACCACGAAAAACAATTTTATTTCTACTTTTTCATGAATTTCCTTTAGTATATTCTTCTTGAGTGTTGCATTCCCACAGCCGGTGAAATATTGCACGGACTAAATTATTCCATGGAATCCCAAGTAGCTCTGAGCCTAATTTTCCTCTCCTCTAGAGAACTGATGGGCAACAGTAAATACACTTTATTGGCATCTGCTGACAGAGCTGTTTGCTGAGTCCTGGACCAGGATAACTGATAAAAGCATGAAATATCACTCACTTGTACTGGCTTTGAGTTACTGGATCAGAGTGTTGGGTGCTCCTGGGGCCTTGCAGAACAGGGTAAAAATAGGATATTTTGTCTAATCTAACTTTCAATGATCCTCTTACACTCTTTGGGGAAAAAAAATAGAGCTGTGCTTAAAACTGAGTTGTTTAGTGTACATTTAAGAAGAGTTTGCTGTGTTCTATCCAGTACCAAGGAGGGGGATGATGTTTTTGTCCCAACTGTCTCTTACTAATGCCTTTAGCTTTGTTATGATGTCATGACTGGTTATGAACACTGAAGAAACTGAATTTGGCTAAATTCTTCAGCAATTAAATTTGGGACTTGACACTTCTGCTACAAAATCTGCTTTTTAAGTATATACTTTTTTTTTTTCCAGAAAATGTGCCAATTTTTTTTTTTTTTTTCCTAAAAATGGTGATACTAATGAAAAAAATGACACCCCGTTTAAAAATTTTACTTTGAAGCTCAGTGTTTTTACTTTTAGTTCTCTACTACCTCCCTCCCTTCTCCCTCCCTTCTTTGTTCAAATGGAGAGGATATAAGGAGAAATCAGATGCTGCATGTCTTAAGCGAAAGCATTCCCAAGGTACAGTAATTGTAGATTTCTTTTTTTTTTTGTAGTACTCCTGGCTTAGGAAGCTTTAAATTCTAGTCTGCTTATATCAGTTAAATGTGTTAGATTAACATGCTTCAGGCTTTTTTGAGCTGTATTTGTGCCATTTCCTTCCAGATGGAAGGAAAGAGCGTCTTAAATCTTAGAAGAAAAGTAGAAGTGCTGTGAATCTTAGAGAGAAGTAGATGCTCACAGTGTCATGCAGAAATGGTGATTATAATTGTTTGTTGACTGATGAAAACTCTGAACATTTGTTTCTCACACTCTTTTATATGTGGTTTGGCTTTTTCAGTAAAATAAAAGCAACTTTTTTAGAACTGCAGCAGGCCTGGTATGGGATAATTTATGTCAGAGGAGGAACAGACGGTTTATACCAGACAACGTTTTGCTTACCGCTTTCTTTTGGCTAATAATCTATAATTTTGTGTTGTAAATTATTTTTACTGCAGCTTTTGTGTGAGTACTGGAATGAAATGAGATACAGACATAGGATATAAAAGGGGGAGCTGTATAAAATCCATGGTAAAGGCTGCTGTGTTGCAGAAAACATCCCTGACCTTAGCAGCAGCTAATGTTGTGCAAATTTAATTCAGAAAGTGGGAATAAATCTTACAGGAGCCGTTTAATGATTGCAGAAGGCTCAGAAGTTCTTGTCACTGGGCTTTCTCTGCCACCAGTTAAAACCAGTAGTGATTAAACTTTCACTGACTGCAGTGACTGTGGAAAATCTGCTGGAAAGACTTCTGAAACCCTCAATTTAAAATGTAAATGCACGTGGTAAGTTCAGAGTTATTCTTGTCGTATCATATATTCTTGTAGCTCCTGGGGATGTTGTAAAGTCTGAGAATTTATTTTGACATGCATAAATGTTTGCCTTTTGACTTCCTTTAATTATTTTTTTTTCTATCATTGGGTCCAAATGAAAATGCTTGAAATCAAAATGTTTCCTAGTAAACTTTTTCCTGCTTCTTCTCACACATGGAACTCAAGTCTGTTAAAGGTGAATAAGCATAGCTACTGTCTGGATAAGCAAGGAAGGACTTCTATGATTGTAATTTTTTTATTATTATTATTTTGTGTGTTTTTTTTCCTCAAATCATGTTCAATTGTGGTAATGAGTGTGCTTGAATTAGAAGTTGAAAGTAGGTGCCTATGTAACCAATAGTGACACTGAGGAATTGAGAGGTGGTGAATGAATATAAAAATGACAGCAGTGTGAAGCAGCCCTTTTTAATTCAGAGCAATAGCCTTTTTAATGACTTTCTTTTTAATAAATAAGAAAAGGTTTTTAAATTACCTCAGGTTTATCTTCCAAAACTTCAGTGTTAAAAATGAACAGCAGCCAAATTATGCTCTCAGCTACTTGTACAATGTGTCAGGCTTTTGTGTAGCACCTGCTGCTTGCAAGACAGATTAATTTAAAAATCCTTGGGAAAAAAAGAAGGCAGGAAAGGTTTTCAGGCAGTCTGTATCCTTCCTCTGGTCTTCAGCCTGACTGGAATGACAGTGCCTTTGTCACTGGAGGCAGTATCAACTCTGAGCCCTTCAAAGATGCTTCCCTTTGGATTGATTTTGACTTGAGCATAGTCAAAGTCTGGGAGAAGAGAATCACCCCATGCTTGAGTCTTGGCAGGTGGATGAAAGCATCAAGTCCAAAAAAAATAGGTACTTAGCTTAAAAGATATTTAATTTTGAACAGTTGGAACAGAGATGCCACATTCAAGTGCCTGTCTGTCCACATGTGGTGCTGGAGGTGTCCAGCCCCTCAAGCCCTGGAGCTGGGAGGGTGTTTGCACTTGCAGGGTGCACACTCCCAGCTTCTCCACAGGTTTTGTGAGCAGAAAAAATAGTACAGGATTTCTTCTCCTCAGTTGTTCTCCAGCTATTTTGACTCAAGATGAATTTCTGCGGCCTAATTGAAATCGACTTCTTCAAAGCTTTAGGAATATGGATTCTGGATTTTAAGTTTATCTCTTTATTTTTCATATTCAAACTTTTTTGAGGGATTTTTTCTCTTCCTCTGTGTTCATCTGTCTTGCTGAAAACTGGAGGTTTGTGTGATAGCAACCATTGATTTCTTCTGCTGAAAGACATCCTTTCTTGATCCCTCTCACTTCCCCTGTGCTTCTCTCCTTGTTTTTCCATGGCTTTGGTGCTGTCTTCCACCTCCAATGGGGTTGGGCCTTCCAGGGACTTACACTGTAGGTGTCTTTCTTGGTTGATATTCCTAAAAAATGTTCCATTTCTAGTTTCTGGCCACAAAGGAACCAAAAATTTGGTCTCATATCTGTGGACTTGGCCTTCAATCCCAAACTAGAATCATAGGATGGTTTGGGTTGGAATGGACCTTAAGGATCATCTAATTCCAGCCCCCTGCCATGGACAGGGACACTTCCATTATCCCAGGTTGCTCCAAGCCCTGTCCAACCTGACCTGGAACACTTCCAGAGGCAGGGCAGCCACAGCTTCTCTGGGCAACCTGTGCCAGGGCCTCCCCACCCTCACAGCCAAGAATTCCTTCATTACATTTAATCTAAATCTCTCCTCCTTCAGTTTAAAACCCTTCCCCCTTGTCCTGTCACTATCTCCCTGTGTAAGAAGTCTCTCCCCCTCTTTCTATAAGCCCCCCTCAAGCACTTGAAGGCTGCTGTAAGATCTCCTTGGAGCCTTTTCTTCTCCAGAAACATGTGCAGAGTACCTGGAGTTTTGTGTGCCTGGGGAAGATGCACCTACGGAGATGTCCCTGTGAATGCTGTCGGTGTCAGAGATGTGTCATGTGGAAGCAAAGCTGTGAGAAATCCAGTCCAGAGGGAGATTCCTGTCCCCGTGGCTTTATGGGAGACCTTTCATGTTCTCTGTCTGACATTCAGAGGTGCCATAGGCACAGTCACATCTCAGTGAAGCTCAGCAACATCCCAGCCAGGTGCCGAGGACACAGTCCCCAAATGTAGAACGTGTGCTCCTGAGGGACCCAGCAGGCAGAGGAACGAACAGGAAGAGCATTCCCCTGTGCCATTCCCGCTGCCTAATCGGAATTCTGCAGCTTGGCTTCCTCAGGCACGCTGGGACATGCCTTGGTGACTTCCTGACGTGCTGTGACATCTCTTGGCATGAAAAGCTCCAGGATTGTCAGTTTGAGCACCTCTGCAGCACACAGGAGGTTCACAGGAAAGAGAACGTTATCTCCTCATCCTCAGGAAAACGTTTCCCTTCCTCAGGTTCAGTTTCCCTTAGGAATCATTTTCAAACCAGCAATGGCAGCCCTTGTCATCCCACACCTGTGGGGATAGCACAGTTTACATATTTATTTTATTTTAGGATGTTTGTTTTCAGACTTATGGCAGATCGTCTCCAGTAACAGGTTTTTGTGTTCCCTCTCTCACTTTTGACACACAGCAGCAGAAGTTCCTTTTGGTTGAACTCATAAGTGTCTTAATAATCTCTTCACTGTCACATAATCACTGAATAGACTCACAGAATGGTTTGGGTTGGAAGGAACCATACAGTTCATCTCGTTCCAGCCCCCTGCCATGGGCAGGGACACCTTCCACCAGACCAGGTTGCTCCAAGCCCTGTCCAACCTGGCCTTGGGCACTTCCAGGGATCCAGGGGCAGCCACAGCTTCTCTGGGAAACCTGTGCCAGGGCCTCCCCACCCTCCCAGCCAGGAATTCCTTCCCCATATCCCATCTATCCCTGCCCTCTGGCAGTGGGAATCCATTCCCTTGCCCTGTCCCTCCATTCCTTGTCCGAAATCCCTCTCCAGCTCTCCTGGAGCCCCTTTAGGCAGTGGAACAGGCTCTAAGCTCTCCATGGAGCCTTCTCTTCTCCAGGCTGAACCCCCCCAGCTCTCTGCTGGTCACACTTCTTGTGATGCAGCCCAGGACACATTTGGCTCTTTGGGCTGCAAACACACATTCCTGGGTCTTGTTGATCTTCTCATCTGCCAACACCCTCAAGTCCTTTTCCTCAGGGATCCTCTCAATCCATTCTCTGCCCAGCCTTTTTTTTGTGCTTGGGATTGCCCTGAGCCAGGTGCAGGAGCTTTCACTTGGCTCTGTTGAACTCCATTTGCAGCTCATCAGTTCTTCCATGTCTTGTAGTTGATTTTGATATTCCTTCAATGTGCACGTTTAGGAAGAACACCATGTTCTTCCCAAGTGTTAGTAATTAATACAGGGCACGGAAAAGCTACTTCTTCCTGTATATTTTTTCCAGTAGAGAGGCTGGACTTGATCCCAGGAGGAGTTCTGAGAATCACTCCTCCCTAAATTGCTGTTCTTCCAGTGGTGCTAAGTGACTCAACCACAGGCCTTTCCATCTCTTCCTCTTCATTCTTTGGACATTGAGCACAATGCCCTCCAAAGGGCATCAAACTTCCATCCCTCCTCTGTCAGCTTCCCCAGGATCATACTGTGAGAGGGATTTTGTAAAATCCGGATGTAACAACTCTTGAAGACCTGCTAGCCAGTGCATAAAAATCTACACTGGCCGTGGAATTGAGGTTGGAGGGTCTTGCAGAGACATCTGCAAGAAGGTCCCCTGCCTTTCCCCCTGGACTGTATTCCTGTCACAACAGTCTCTGTTGCATTGTCTCCACATCTGAAAGGTGGAGATTTGCTGGGAATTTCCTTCCCTTCTCCAGTTCTAAACTGAGATTTCTGGACGTGGATTCATCTCTGTGCTTGCAGAGAACATGTTCGTGGAGTTCTCACTAGATTGCTGCTTACTCTGGCCACCTTAAGCTGCCATCTCTGCTCTTCAAAGCCAGGCCTGTTTCCCTTCCTGTCTTGCTCTGTCAGTGTAAAACAACGATATAATTACAGTTATTTTTAGTGAATCAGATGTTTACCAGGGCTAATCCTCTCCTAATCCCCTTGTTTCTTACAGATTTCATTTAGTTTTTCATCAGTCTGTGTCAAGTCTGTCTGCCTTGGCAAAGAAACAAAAATTATCCCAGGAGAAAGGTCACAATATCTGGCTGCACGTGGCTGGTTTGTGCTGTGGCAGAGTTAGAATATGAGATCGTGACGGCTCAGGCTTCCTCAGAATGTTTTTAAAAGGGTATAAAAAATTCATTTGGGTGATTCAAGTAGGAGACAGGTTAGAGCTCTACTTGCTATGGAAAAAACGAACCCCAAACAGCCCCTCTGGGTGTTTTCCATGACTTTGGACTTTTTAGCAAGACCAATGACAGTTAAATAACAATTTTTTGGGGCACAGTGCCGTTGCTGTTGTCAGCACACCCCATATTAGATGAGACCTAAGCAGCAGATTTCCAGAGTCTGGTGAAATCCGAATTCCTTGTGATACATCTCGGGCACTGCTCTGCCCCTGCAAGCTCCAAGCCTTAGATGATTTTGGTTTGCATTAAAACATTTCTGTTGTGCTTAATCCTGACAATCAGGCAGTGTGTCATGGGGTCGGTCCCAGAGCTCAGTCAGTTCCAAATCTGGAAAACACAGTAACTGCACAGAAAAAAAAAAAGCACACTGGAGCTCTTAGTGGCTTTTTGAAAGAGCTGAATTCTGTTCTGTGCCAGAAATTGCTCATTCAGAGCCTCGCTGGGCTGCGTTTCCAGCTCCTGGATGTTTCTGAACGGAAGAAATGCAGGAGGTTTCTAGTAATGGGGCCTTGAAAGCTTCTGTTAGTGCAGAGCAATCAGACCACAGGATTTCACAGGAGGGAAGACTGAAATTCCACTTTTTTTTGAAGTGATGAAAGTACCTGGAGCAGCCACCTGGTCCTCACACCCACCTGCAATATTTCAGGATCCATTGCCCTGCCCCTCGTCCCTGTTTTTTAAGGGAGTATTTTGGGAATCTGCCATCCCAGAATGAGGGTGGGAGGAGATTGATGTCAAGTGTCCTCACAGGTGCTCTCCAAACTGCTGCGTGTCCTGGTCAGATTAATCCTAAATGTAAAATTCTCTCAAAGTAAGAAATAATATGAATTCAGGTATAATGGAGCTCTGTATTTTAACCTGTGTGTAAATTACCCTTCTCTCTCCTCTCTCTGTTTAAAGAGGATTTTTCTTTTGCCCTTTACCTGTATAAATGAAATATTGTTCCTTTTTGCTGCAGCTATTCATAGTCTAAAGTTGAGTCGGAACCACGTGGACTGGCACAGTGTGGATGAAGTGTATCTGTACAGTGATGCAACCACATCCAAAATTGCAAGGACTGTTACACAAAAGTTGGGGTTTTCCAAAGGTAACACTTCTCAGAGTTTGTAAAGAATATTGTAAATACCAGTGTTTTAAGTTGTTTTTTTTTACTTTAACACTAGAGGAAAGTTTGAAGTTTTAGTATGTGAGTAGCCTGCTTTGGCCATTGCATTTTTTTATTTTATGTGAATATTCAGAGTCCTTAGGTTGTGTACATTATTGTAACTACATGTGAATTTTTAATTTTAATTTTATATATAGTATATATTTATTATATTTTATTCTTAATATTTTATTATGGATGTGGCATTTAGCATTACATAACAAATACATTAAAATATTACAGTGGCAGAGCAGCAGCTACTATAAAATCAGAATTATTACTGTAGTAATATAATATTACAGTTCCCTTTGCAACCTTAACTTTACCACTCTATACTTGCATATTGTGATGCAGTCCTTAAATCCATGATCATACCTTCGCTCTCACCATCTCCTGCCCTTTTTTTCCATTCATTAAACAGGCATATGAACTGAGAGAAGGGGTGAAGCGTTCAGAAAAAATTAGAAAAATCGACATTTAGAAAAATTATTGGCAGTAGGAATAATTTCCAGTAGGAATTCAGGGTCATTTAAGCTCAGAACTCCCAGTCATAAAGCCAGCAAGGCTGAGATGGTTGGAAGAGAGGATGGTCCCTCTCAAGGAAAAGGCAGATTATTGCCAACCTAGAAAATTGGAATTTTTTTCCCTCTGTCACGTTCTGTGCAGGACAGCTGCCAAAACAATAACATAAACATCTGTTTTGTTCCTTGGTCTCTGAAGAGGCAAGACCAGGTAATAGGTCTGGCTTTAATCTCCATGCCTCTGTCTTGTAATTAATCCCCTCTTAACCCCCCAGGGCTCTTGGGTGGATACTTAATTAATGTTTGCCAAAAAAATAGTATAATTCAGTGCTTCAGTTCCAGAAGAAACGAAGTAATTTATCCAGAACACGATTTGGAAAGTGTATAATAAATAATAAATCTGTTGTAAACAATTTGGGGGCAGAAATATTAAATAGAAAACTAAACCTGTCTTAGGTGAAAAAAGTCCTTAGTGGTTTTGTGGTGTTTTCCTCCTCTTTGGGAACGAAATCAGCTGTTTGTTTTGGTTTTTGAGGCCAGCACTGGTGCCAGGCTCTGGGTCCCCTCCTTGGGTCTGTCACTAGAGGGGGATGGAGACACACAGTGCCAGTGGGTTTATCAATCCATCAACACAGCAGGGAGAAAATACCCATATTTACCCTTGGTAATTGATTTTTGGTTTGGCCACTGAGCCGGAGAACGAGTGTGCAGATTTTGAGGTTGGTTCAGCTTGAAATAAAACGGGGTTTCCCCATCAAAATGAAAAATCGTGAAGGTTTTCAACCAGCTCTTTTAATGGGGCAGATGGAGTGGTGACACTTAATTACTTACGTGGCCAGATAATTTCCATGATTCTTCCATCCATGGGAGTGAGGTGGAGATAAAAGGATGTTTAATGATGGAGACACCCAGAAGAAGAGTTTTATGCTGTAAAAGAGGGTGGACAGTTACACAACTGTTTTCTAATTATTTTTTGAAACATTTCTCAAATTAGTTCTCTGTACAGTGGAAATGGCCTTGTAATTCATTGACTGATACAATTAACATCACCCAGTTGCTGAAATCTTTCAAGAGTTTAAAAGTGGATGTATTTAAAAATACGTGATAGCCCTTTAATCTTACAGTTCTGTATTATAAAATATTATTTTCAAAGTGCTTTAACGTGTTGGACTGAGAAAAGCCAAGCTTCTGTCAACAGGTAAGACCTTTGTACTTCACAGAATGTAACTGATCTGGGATAATGTTCTTTCTGCAGCTTCGAGTAGTGGGACAAGGCTACATAGAGGCTATGTAGAAGAAGCCACATTAGAAGACAAGCCACCACAGACTAGTCACATTGTGTTTGTTGTGCATGGGATTGGGCAGAAAATGGACCAAGGAAGGATCATCAAAAACACAGCGATGTGAGTGCTTTGTGATGTTTGAAGTAGCCTGAATATAAATGACAGCACAGCCTTTGGTTTAAGATGAACCTTTCCCTGTTTCCTTCTTCTCCTCTTTCCCCTGAGTCATTAATCTTTATATTGTGGGTACACTGTTTACTGTGTTCATTGGGTTGTGTGGACTCAGGGAGGGCAGCTGGGAGCAAGAAGAGCAAAGGTTTAGTCTGGTTTTATGGCCAATACCTTGTGGCTTTTAGAGAACTGGCCCATGAGAGGACATGGCCTCAAGTTGCACCAAGAGAGGTTCATGTTGGATATCAGGAAGAATTTCTTTATGGAAAGCCTTGTCAGGCACTGGCATGGGCTGCCCAGGGAGGTGGTGGAGTCCCCATCCCTGGAAGTGTTCAGGAAAAGACTGGACATGGCACTCAGTGACATGGCTGGGTGACATGGTGGGGTTTGGGCACAGGGTGGACTCGATCTTGGAGATGTTTTCCCACCTAAACAACTTTCAGTGACTCTGCTGAGCAGGGAGAGGTTTTCATTTGGTCAGAATCAAAGGGAATGTTATTTCTACGTCATACCTGGGTGAATTAAGGAGATATCAACTGGGAAGAAAGTAACTGGGCAGAAAAATTTTGCTTAAGTAGTATAGGAAAGTTAATCTCTGAGTGGAATCTCTTGTTGTTCCAGCTGGTTGTCAGAATAGTGAGCAAGCAAAGTGCTTACTGGTAAGAGAGGGGAAACAGGGAGCTACCAGGAATGTTGTCATTCCTAACAGGACAGAAACCCTTCACGCAGTTGGAAGGTGTTTCTGTGAGACTGCTCATGGAGTTCTGTGCCAGTTGAAAAGTAAAACGTGATTGAAATCTTACCAAATCTTTTCAGTTAATGTCTCTTGTGAAAAGTGATTTGAAAATGGCTTTTGGTTTGACATCTAACTCAGCTAACTCAGAAAGCCAGTTAGGGTGCTGGTGAATGGGAAGAGAAATCCCTGAGATATGGGGAATTATGTTTCCCAGGGAAGCTGTGGCTGCCCCATCCCTGGAAGTGTTCACAGCCAGGTTGGACGGGGCTTGGAGCAACCTGGTCTGGTGGAAGGTGTCCCTGCCCATGGCAGGGGGTTGTAATGGGATGATCTTTAAGGTCCCTTCCAACCCAAACCATTCTGTGATTCTCTGTACCTGAAAAGATGTTTGAATGTTAAAAGAAATTGTAAACTGTGATGACAGCATTGTGGGGGACAAGGTGGCATTGAGGAATCCTTCGTTAGCTGAAAGAAGAGGCTAAAAAAGTGTTAATTACAGATCTGTATTGCACAGATGGTTCAGTTGTGTGCCCCAAATAGTTCCACGTTCCATCAGAGTTGACAGAAACACTGACAGACCCAGTGACTCCTGTGGAAGTGTGTGTGGAGCTGGGACTGCTTTGTGGTAGGAGCTTTGTGAAGCTCCCTTTGAATCCAGGATGGGAATGTAAGTCAGTGCTCGTGTGCTCTGTGGTGTGTGCCATCATGTCAGCAGGCGCTCGTGCTCCTGCAGCTCGTTCTGCCACTCCAGTGTCCTCTGGTGTGGCAGAGTAAACTTTCTGATGTCACTTCTGTGTCATTTGTCGTCTCAAAGCAACAACCTGCTGCTCCCCACTCCCCTTGTTCTGCCACTTGGCTGCTCTGTTAGTCATGTTATTGAAGAGCAAGCAATCCAAACCAGAGAGAAAACACTCCACAGCCCCTGATTAAAAGTTAGTCATGTAATAATAAAAGTTCAATTTTTGTAGGATGCAATTACACTGGGAATGGAAATACCCTAAATATAAGTTGCTGCTTTAACAGCGACGAGAAATAAAACTTCCACCTTGGAATCATTAAGTTTTTCTGGTTTATCTTTCTCCTTGCCCCATTTTTCATAGATACAGGGGTTATATGGGTGGATTAACTTCAGCTCAGGCTGCAGTGCAGAGATGTTCATTCCATAAGTCCTGCTTTAATTGGCAGCCCAGTATATGAAATACTTTCTCAAAAAGGGAAACAAGATTTTATGTGCTTCAGTAAATCTCTCTCATACCCTCAAGAAATATCAGACAGTATTGCATAGCCTTTTAAAATGCTAATTATTGGCATAAATTCTGCATTCTCTACAAAGTCTGCAAATTAGAGCATCATTTTAGATTGAAGTCTCTCTTTTTTTTTCTTTTTTTCTTTTTTTTTTTTTAAATAGCTTAAGACTTACCAGTGAGGAACATCCCATATGTTCTGAGAAGAAATTTTGGAGGAAACGTCTGCCAAACTCTCACAAGCCATACTAACACTTTCTGTTAGCACCTTCATCCCTGATATATGTGTGCTGTTTGGTTTTGTTGGGGGTTTTTTTACGTTCTTTCACATTAAGGACATCAATCAAACGTGTCCTTTTGAAAAATAAGATGAATACGGAGAAACATTTTTTGACCGTTCACACTTTAAAGTGGAAACTGAGGAGAAGAGATGTCAGTGGGGTTTTTTTGCTTTTTTAAAGGCACGTTCTTTAGCAGGAAATTTATAGTTGCAGACACGTTAAATCTGTAACTCAAGCCACAGGTCTGTCCTTCAGTGTCACTGCTCTTTTCTTCCCTTATCAGTGGCTGGGTACCACCAGCACGTGTAGAAGGTCCGGTCAGAGCTCAGCATTATCTGGGGCTGTGTTCAGCTTTGGAGGACTTGAATGATACTTGGGATATAAAATCACAGAATCCCTGAATGGTTTGGGTTGGAAGGATGCTTAAAGATCATCCAGTTCCAACCCTCTGCCTTGGGTAGGGACACCTTCCACTATCCCAGCCCAGGTTGCTCCAACCTGGCCTTGAACACTTCCAGGGATCCAGGGGCAGCCACAGCTTCTCTGGGCAACCAGTGCCAGGGACTCCTCACCCTCACAGCCAGGAATTCCTTCCCAATATCCCATCTCACCGTGCCCTCTGTCAGTGGGAAACCATTGCCCTTGTCCCTCCATCCCTTGTCCAAAGTCCCTTTCCATCTCTTTTGGAGTCCCTTTAAGTACTGGATGGTCCATGTGGTGCACGGGTGAGACAACCACCATGATACCCTGCATTTTTTGGAAATGGTGCTTGGAGGGACTCTGGGATTTCCAAGAGGGAATACTTGTTCAGGTGCCTTTCATTTCTACCATCCACAAAAAAATCTCTTGTCTGTTTTATCTTTGCACTGTACATTTATTGTTGTTTCTTTTGGGCTTCGTTTTGCTCTGGGATGAAACTTCTGTGTTTATTCCAGGCTGTGTGAGCACAACAGTTCATACACAGCAAAAGAACATGGCCTCACTTGAACAAGGAGTTGTAAAAGAAATAAGAAGAAAGAAAAGTGCAAAAATACAGTTTATAACCCAGGCATGGAACACTCTGTAACCCAGGCCAGTGAGAGACACCCACCCCGAGCTCATTTGACAGATTCTGTCCTCAGGTTACCACCTCGAGAAGAACCTGGTGCAGCTCACATGATGCTTCTGCATCATTAAGCAGATCCTGTTGGTTACAGAGGTGAAAACAGAACTCTTGTCCAGGGTAATTTAGAATTATCTGCACTAATTTCATTAAGGAATGGAGCTCAGTCTCCTCATTAATGTGGTCGGGTGCTGTGGTTGCAGAGTATCCTGGAAGTAGGTAAATGGAAAAGATGGACTTTTATCGCTGGTTGGATGAACAGTTCTGTGGTAGATGTGACATAATTTTGTTTCTTCACTGTGTAGTTAAACACATTTATTATCTAAATGTAGCACAGCAGCTGGTGCAACAAGCTGCTCCTGTCAGCACCAGTATTAACTGGGAACTCATCTGGGAAGAGACAGTCCCTCCTCCAAGCTAGAACAGTGATTCAGCTGCCCCAGCATGAACAGAATAATGTGCTGTGAGCTGCTTTGGTAGCCTAGAGATGGTTATTTATGGAGAAGACAGTATATTCTATATTTCTCTGCAATATAAACCAAGATATTATGGCATAATGTACTTAAGTGGAGGAGGTTTTATTTGCCATCAGGTGCAGAATTCTGGAATTACATCTGGTTTATGATAAAGTAGATGTTATATTTTAAAAAATAATTTTGGAATATCTTTTTATTTTACTATATGCACTTTCATTTTATTATTTGGAATATATTTTTCACTGAAGCCTCACCTCTGATTTTGTTGAACTTGTGCTTCTAGATTGGGAGGGCGAGATGTCGTTACACATGTTGAATGTAATTTAGAATCCCAGAATGGTTTAGGCTGGAATGGACCTTAAAGTTCATCTAATTCCAGCCCTGTGCTGTGGGCAGGGACACCTTCCACTAGCCCAGGTTGCTCCAAGCCCTGGCCTGAAACACTTCCAGGGATGGGGCAGCCACAGCTTCTCTGGGCAACCTGTGCCAGGGCCTCCCCACCCTCACAGGGAAGAATTCCTTCCCAATATCCTATTTTTCCCTGCCCACTATCAGTTTGAATCCTCTTCCTCTTGTCCCGTCACTCCAAGCCCTTGGAGTCCCTCTCCATCTTTCCTGTAGGCCCCTTTAGGTACTGGAAGGCCACAATTAGGTCATCCCAAAGCCTTTTCTTCTCCAGGCTGAACAATCCCAATTCTCTCAGCCTTTCCTCATAGCAGAGGTGCTCCATCCCTTTAATCAACCTGGTGGCCTCTCCTGGGCATTTAAGAAATGTTTACTATCCATGTTTCCAACCTACTTAACAGAATCCTGTTGTTTTACCTGACTTATGTAAAGGTCAGACCTTTTACCTGACTTGGGTAGAGCTCAGACATTTAGGCTGACTCTGAATTTCATCATCTCCTGTGCTTGAGGGATGAGTGAAGTAACTCTTCTGTATTTTTCCATAATTGCTGTAATGTTGTGTCACTTCTGGGCTGCTCTCACCCTAAAATTGGTCTCTGTCTGCCTCTGTCTGGATCTCCTGTTTGGATTCAAAAATTCCATTTGTCTGTGATGCTGTTTGTAGCACCAAAAAAATGCTGCCTGCATAAGCAACACCATCTTGGTGTAATCACCAATTATGTTTTTATTGCAAGTCCCATTAGAAAACATTTTAATTGTGGATTATCATTATGATAATTACCTCGGAATAGCTATTTTGGTACATTTCCATTGCTGTGCAGGTCCTTACAGAGCCTCTCAGAGGTCTTTCAGTGCATTAATATATGCTGCTGGAATCTTAAATGAAGATTTCCTGTAATTTTGTTTTCTTTAACTTTTCAGATACTTGGTAGTTTTATGTTCCATTTAAATGCTTCCATTGCATTAAACACATGCTTGTTTTTCGTCCTTCAGTGCTGGTATTAATTCTGAATTAATTATCCAAAAAATTGGCTTACAGGTTACAACTTGAGCTTGTCTTGCAAGAGAAGTTCAGCCCAAGAGGTAAAAGGTGATAGTTAGGGCATGAAATACTTCTGTAACAGCTTGTTTTGTGTATATTTATTCTCTAACACACGACTGCATGTTGGACACAAGCTTTAACAGCCTGCTTAGGACTTGGGGTGTATCCCCAGGTCTGTTCTCATTCCCACCCTCATCCCACTCCTAGTTTTTCCCTGGTGCTGCCCTTTGCCTGCCCACACCAGCACAACTCCGTGCTCCCATTGTGAAGTGGATCACTGCAATGGGTCCAAAAATGTGGAACTCCACCTGGAAGATGGGAGTGAGTGGGGAAAGCCAGTGGGGACAGGGAATACCTACTCTGCCTTATGCCAAAGGCAGCATCTCCCTGCAGGGCAAGCTTTCCTGCCCTTTGGAAAGCAGTGCTTGGAGGGAGGCACTGGAAGCACCTGGATCTCCCAGGCTTGTCTCGGGATCGTGTGATCAACCAACTAAGCAGCTTGAGTTCCTTTGATCGTGCAAAATCCTGTTACTCTTCAAAAGGATGAAGTGTGAGTCACGCTGGTGCTTACTTTGTTTGCATCCTAGAATTTCCATCTTTCCTCTGAAGTAAAATGAGTCTGTGTGTGTCAGAGCAGTGTCTTTCATGAGTCTGCTCTGAGAGCAGCTGAATCCCTGAGGAACAGTGGCAGAACATGACTTGTGTCTTGCAGTTGCTCTTTGAAATCCGACTTGAGTTGGCATTTCTGCAGTGCAGCTCAGATTTGGAAAACAGAGGCCCTTTCATTTCCTCTGGCTGGAGCAGATCTCAATTTTTATTACTCATGCCGGCTACTCTCACTTCAGCTTACCAAATTTAGCTCAAGCCAGCCCTGAGTTTCCTCAATAACTCGTGGTATTATTTCCTCAAAGAGGCGATGAGGGCTTCCCCTCCATTTGAGGGAACTCCAGGGTGGTGACAGCAGTTGGGGAATAATTTAGAACATGATTTACCAGTGGTGTGACCAAACTCCAGGAATAGATCCACATGGTTTTACAAGAAGTAATGAGAGTTTAGGGCTTTTTTTCTGAGAACATCCCATTGCCCCATTTCTTAGAATTAGGGTGACAGGATAAGGGGTAATGACTTTAAACTGATGAGGGCAGGTTTAGGTGAAATATTGGGATGAAATTCCTCGCTGTGATAGGGATGGTGAGGCACAGGAACTGCGGAACAGGTTTCCCAGAGAAGCTTTGGCTACCCTATCCCTGGAAGTGTTCCAGACCAGGTTGGATGGGACTTGGAGCAACCTGGGATGGTGGAAGAGTGTCCCTGCCCATGGCAGAGGGTGGAACAAGATGATTTTTAAGGTCCCTTCCAACCCAACCCATTCTGGGATTCTATGAAATGAGTTCAGAGTAAGAGGTTGGCTGGTGTAGTGCTTTTTAAATAAAAGACCATTCCCTTTTTCTTGGCTATGGATCATCTGAAGGAAGAGTATCTGCAAAGATATCTTGGGAATAAATGAGTAACTTCTTCAAGCCTTCAGGCATTTTGCTCTGTTACCAGCTATCAGCATCATTTTATGAAATTTGTGAACTAACACGGTTTGTAACTCTCCAGTTTTTAATTGTAGAATTTGTGAATGCCACACGAGTGAAAGCAGTAACATGAGTTTAAAAAACCCACGGCAATAATCCTAAATATGTTAACATATCCTTGGAATATACTCACTTAAGCAAGGACGAATACCTGTGAAAATAGGGATTTGTTATTTATTATTTTAATCCGAGAAAGGCAGCCAAGCACGTTGTATTTATGGTGAATCCTAAAGCATCTATTTTCAGGCCATTACTTCTCACCTGGAAAATAGCAATATGTCAAAATTCTTTCTAAGGTATGTGTTGCATCTGTGCCTGAGTGACTTTTTTCTTTTAAAAAATCATAAATTATAGTTATTTCTGTGTGTTTCAACGTATAGATTTAAATAATTGTTGCTCTGAGGTCTGTATTTCAACATCCATTTGTATCGGAAAGGAGTGGAATTCTCTGCCTGTTTAGATGAGGATTTGTTACTTCAGTTGGTGTTAATTTAGCAGGGGAGTAGAGGGATTTACCATCTAATAAAATAGCACAAAATATTAATTTTTGAAAGCCAGAAGAAGAAAAAAATTATAAAAACAACTTTAGAGCAGAACAGATAAACAAGTGTATACCAGGTCTGTGTGCTGGGGGTTTGCATGTGAGTGAGGCCACATTGCCTGGAAATTAAACCACAGTTTTCTTTAGAATTTTATCAAACTGCTGATCAGAATCAGTGGGGGATGTGGTGCCACTGGCTGTAAATGGGATGTGTTGCCCTGGGAATTGTTCCTGTGAGCAGAAGATTGATGTGACATTGCCGCTGTAAAATAATGAAAGAGAGGATAACTGCACCTCTGACAGTGTTTGGTTGGGAACTGTAGTGGAAAGCATAAAAATTAAATGTTTTAATAGCTGCAGAGTTTGTAATCAACAAAACTTGAGTCAGTGGTGTGTGGTATTACCCAGCTCTGTAAGGTCAGTGTGTCCGAAGGGAGGGCCCTGCTCAAAACACCAGGAAATGGAATTGCTGCTTGATTTGATGTCAGTGAGGTGGCAGGTAACAAAAATGGGTTGAAACAAAGCTTTTGTGACTGGATTTTGTAAGGCATAAGGAAGATCCACACAGAGTTGGGTTTTGGTTTTCTCGTGGACCAAGTGCTTGTAAATGTTTGGCCGCGGTCATTCAGGCAGAAGAGAAGGCTCTGGGGAGACCTTGGAGCCCCTTCGAGCACCTAAAGAGGCTCCAAGAGAGCTGGAGAGGGACTTTGGACAAGGGCCTGGAGTGGCAGGACAGGGAAGAATGACTTCCCCACTGCCAGAGGGCAGGGTTAGGTGGGATATTGGGAAGGGATTCTTGGTTGTGAGGGTGGTGAGGTCCTGGCACAGGTTGCCCAGAGAAGCTGTGGCTGCCCCTGGATCCCTGGAAGTGTTCCAGGCCAGGTTGGACAGGGCTTGGAGCAACCTGGTCTAGTGGAAGGTGTCCCTGCCCATGGCAGGGGTTGGAACTGGATGATCTTTAAGGTTCCTTCCAACCCAAGCCATCCTGATATTCTGTAAGTTTGGGGCTATTCTGCCGAAGGCTGGATCATGTCCTGACAACCTCCCCCAACATGAGGGGAAACCTCCAGATCTGAGTAAAATTAGGTTTTACATTTCACAAGATTTTGGATGACACAAAGCTGGCACAGCTTTTAGGAGCGCAGACTTGAAGCTTTTCCCAAAAGCTTTGCCAGAATTGCAAGGCTGCACTACTTTCTCCAAATTCCTGTATTTGGCTTTAGAAAGAAGACTTCTAGTTAAAAAAAAAATCCCCCGTGTTAGTTTGTCTGTGAGTAGCTTTAATAAGACCTGGACCCTTTCAAACAGAAGGAAGCCCTGTAGCTGTTGATTGAATTTGAAGATGGAGATGTCTAATAGCTATTCCTCTATAATATTTCCAGCTGCCACTGATATGTAAATAGTTTGGATGGCTTTTTCCTGTGCTGTTAGGACCAGATTATTTACCCTTTCCTTCAGTTGAAGTAATTATTGCTGTGTAGAATTCTGTGCTTTATTCATACAGTATTTCTGTGCTTTCACTGCTTTTAAGTCAAGCAGCTTTGGTTTGCTGCTTGGCTAATTTCCTGCTAAATTTAGCTGGTTCTGAACTCAGGGTGTCGTGGTTTAAGCCCAGCCTGAATCTAAGCACTACAAAGCCACTTGCTCACTCTCCTCCCCCCCACAGTGGGATGGGGAGCAGAGTTGGAAAAAGGTAAAACCTTTTTAAAATTATTAATTATTTAATAATTATTAAAATATCGTTATTAATTATTTTATTATTATTATTTTGAAGACATAATAATTATGATTATGATGATGATGATGATAATAATAATAATAATAATAATAGGGGAACAAAAACCCTGTTGGAATAACTCTGGGTCAGCTGTCCCGACCGTAATAATAATAATAATAATAATAATAATAATAATAATAATAATAGGGGAACAAAACCCCTGTTGGAATAACTCTGGGTCAGCTGTCCTGGCCGTGTTCCCCCCCCAGCTTCTTATACAGCTCCTCACTGGCAGAGCATGAGACACTGAAAAGTCCTTGACTCAGGGTAAGCGCAGCCAAAACAACCAAAATATCAGTGTGTTATCAACACTGTGCTCATCCTAAATCCAAAACACAGCACTGTACCAGCTACCAGGAGGAAAATTAACTCTATCCCTCCTTCACACAGAGGAAGTTCTTGACAATGCCAAGGAATTGTTGGCATTTCCAAAGAATAGGTGTGTTTCTCTTTTTGGTTACTCAGGGAGCTCCAGGAATGTTAATGTGTTCACTGAGTTTTTATCTTCTTGATAATCTAGACATTTCCTGGGCTGAAGTTGGACTCTCACATAAGTGTCCTCAGAGGCCTGTTGTGTGTGGGGGTGGCAGGGAGGGCTCAGGTCAGCTCAGGCCTTAAATCAACCCTGATTTAAGCAGATCCTCTTGCTGATTTATTTCTTTTCCCCCCCTTATGATGGAGAGGACTTTCTGCTTTATTTAAACCTTTGCCGTCTCGCTGGATGAGAATCCAGGAGATTAGGAGTGCAATCACACCAGGCTTTAAAAATAGAGATGCTGAGCAGTTGCATTTCTTGGCTGTTTGGTCAGGCCATCAGTAACTGCTTTGGAAGAAAGGATGTAAAGGATCTACTTCCCCCTTCCCCCCTTTTTTCTCCCCTTCCCCCTTTTTTCTTTCCCCTTCCCCCTTTTTTCTTTCCCC
>NW_020897915.1:1630751-1741390 GCF_003984885.1 Neopelma chrysocephalum
TTTTTCTTTCCCCTTCCCCCTTTTTTCTTTCCCCTTCCCCCTTTTTTTTCTCCCCTTCCCCCTTTTTTTTCTCCCCTTCCCCCTTTTTTTTCCTCCCCTTCCCCCTTTTTTTTCCTCCCCTTCCCCCTTTTTTCTCCCCTTCCCACTTTTTCCCTTCCTTCATCAGAAACTGTCAGTTATTGAAAAGTGTTTTCACTGCCTTCTTAAAAAATGTGTTACATTATTGATCTGTTTTTTAGTAGTATAACAGGCTTTTCTTTTTCCTGGAAAAAAATATTATAAAGAAGAAGAAATAATTGTCTTTGTAGAAAATGTTTATTTCAAGGCAGTAATTTTCACACACCTTCCTGGCTCATCCTCTTCCTTTTCAAGGGGGCTGGAAACCCAGCACTGCTGCCCCTTGGTTTTATTTAGTTTGTTGTGCTTGTCCTTAAAAATGCTTATACCATTGGGGGCCAGAATTCATGTCAAGGAGATAAAGGAAAATATAACACTTTCAGTTTGGAGGCTGAATGGTTTTGATAGCATGGATGGATGGATATTTAATGTCTTGGTTTTCATTTTGTGCTGATGGATGTTTTCACACAACACAAGTAAAGTCACATTTTTACAAGCATATAACATACTGTTATTCCCCTTTTCCCTCAAACAGAAGAAAGGGTCAGGTATGGTTTGGGGTTATAGGTATTTTAATTTTTTCTCATCCCTTGAGAAAGGTGCATCAATGTTCATGTTCAGATTGGCTGTAGAAATGAAAAGTCTTTTCAAAGCCTCTCCATCTGCCACTGCAAGTTAAAACACTAGTAAGAGACATTATTTCTCACCCTCTGAGCTCTCAAGCCTTGCAATTCAGTATGTAAAATTAAAATAAAATTCTCACATTCCAAGCCATGTTTTTAATAGTTTTCTTTGTGTTTAAAGGCACTGAACAGTCTTCCTTACATACTGGTTAAGTGGTTGATTTCAGTGGGTTCTAGATTTCGAGGCAGTGGTGAAATTCTTAATTTTCTATTTTCTGATTTTCTAATTCTTTTCCGATTTTCTAATTCTTATTTTCTGATTTTTAATTTTCACATTCAACTCCAAACCTACCAGGATTGAGAGGTATCTTTGAACTGAATTTAGGTGGCTTATGCTAAGCCCGTAGTCTGATAAATTTAAACTCTTTTGAGCACGTAATATACAGAATTTTTCATTCTGTGAGAGTTTAAGAAGTACTTTAGGGAATCACCTACATGGTAGGGATTGAAAAGTAGCACTGCAGGAAATGTGTTGTTGCTGGATGCATTGGTTTATTTGCTAAAAACACCAACAGCAATCTTTACAGGAGCATGTTCCTTTCTGTTTTTATAGGATGCGAGATACTGCCAGAAAAGTGGAAGAAAAGTATTTTTCCAACCTTGCAACACATGTGGAATTCCTTCCAGTGGAATGGAGATCAAAACTGACCCTCGATGGAGGTAACTTTGCTTGGTTCTCTTGCTGTTGCCAGTAGCTGCAGTCTGCAAAATCCTCCTCAGAATTTTCAGCCTTTGTTCTCTGCCTGTGGCTCGCTTGGATTTTTCTTTGGTTTCGTTTGCACATCCCATCCCTGCAAGTTTTCCAGGGCAGGTTTGGAGCAACCTGCTCTAGTGGAAGGTGTCCGGGCTCATGGCAGGGAGATGGAACCAGATGGGCTTTAAGGTCCCTCCCAACCCAAACCAGCCTGTGATTCTATTTTATCACTCTCCTGTATGTAAGTTAAGGCTCCTTTTTCTTTTTTCCAGACACTGTGGACTCCATTACTCCGGATAAAGTCCGAGGTTTACGGGATATGCTGAACAGCAGCGCCATGGATATCATGTACTACACCAGTCCTCTGTACAGAGATGAAGTAAGTGTGCAAAGCCTGGTTTTGTGTGAGTTTTACTAGAGCAGGGCTTGGAGGCTGAAAAAAACTGGACTTGGGAATGTCAGCTCAGTTTCCTTCTGAGAAACCCTGTGTGAAGGATGTTAACACTTTCTAGGAGCGTGATGGTCATCCACAGTAGTCAAATACAGAGTTTTAAAAGTGGCGGGAGTAGAGAAGCCAGAAAAGGGTGCAGTGTTATTTATTTAGAGCAGAAATGTCTGTCTAAAACGGTTCTGTACCAACAGCTTAGAAATGGGAAGGGTTCCAACAGTGTTTTCATTAATTTCTGCCTATATAGAGCAGTGGGAGTCCGTAGAGCTGAGATTCTTCTTACCCCTCACAAAATCCTTGGACATTTGTCATTTCCTTTTTGTCAGATGGGATGGCAGCACATGCAAACATGCCCAAGACAGTTTTAATGCATTTGTGTACACTTGGCCTTGTAGGGAAGGCGAAATTATTCACAATTACTCAGTTTATTAGGGGACTGTTTATTTTTTATTTATCCAGTTTATTCTGGATGCTCCCATCTTACCTTGCCACATCTCTGTAGGAACATGTGTGCTCTAGTCTGTGCAGCTGTAAAGTGACCCCGTGAATCAGAGGGGAAAAGCCTCAAATAAATGATAGTAGCCTCTATTAATGATAACCCTTGAATAAATGATAATAAAATACAATAAATAAATAAATGAAGTAGCCTGTAAAACATGCACAGTGCATCACTCCAGTAGCATCCCTTGTTTATCACACTTGCTGGAAAACCCCTGTGGGGCTGTTTTAGGGTTAATTTCCATAGGAATTGTAGTTTTTTTCTGTATTGGCTACATTATATATGTAATAGTTAATCTTTTGACAATCTTGGTGCCCTGAGCATGGTTAGACTGGGGCAGGGGTGAGATTTCAAAGCTTACAAGGGGTTTTGATGCTACTTTTCAGTAAAATTAGGTGTGTTTAAGTCCTTTAGACTGTCAGTTTTAAAACTGAAAGCTGTGCCTCTTCCTGCTCAGTACTGCAGAGTTCATTGATCAGGGTTCTCCCCTGTGTCTCAGGTTTCTATGCCTGTTGTGTAACTGAGGCCAACATGAACTATTGTGGCAAGTGACGAAAATTTCCCTGGCAGCTTTAAAACAGATATTTTTAAACTGCATTAGAGGCTTGGCGTGTCTGTGGACATCTTATGGGAAACGGATTAGTGAGTGAAGTTCAGGTGTGCTGGCCAGCAATGCATGAAAAACTTAATTCATTGCTCGGTAGAACTGCAGTTTTACAGGTTTATCACCATCCCTCGGGTGTGAGAATTGACAAATAAGATGAGTGTGCTGTGGCTGTGCTTAGATCTGGTTACACTAAGTTGTGTTTTTCATCAAATCAAGTGAATTTTCTTGAAGTGTTTGCAACAACATACCCAAGTTGCTCTTCCTTATCCCATTTTATTTTCTCTGACCCAACTTTGCAGAGTTTAACACAATAGTATCAGATGGAGCATTCTTCTGGAAAATGCTGGGGGGTTTCCCATCTTCGGTGTGGAGTTGTTTTGTGACACTTTACTCTGAGTGCTCATTCCAGCTCAGAAATGAGCCTTGTCTTCAAGTGTTCACATGGTCACACATTGCCCAGAATTAATGTACCTGCTCAGCACTTTGTTGCACCGACAAAATTCCTTGTGTACCGTGGGCACTTCTGGTGCTTTCCATCCAGAAATCCTGAAAGTATCTTGAAAGGAGTTTATTAAACTTCACTTTGCCTGTGTGAAATAAACTGAGCAATGTGGTGAGCTCAGCCTAGAGAAGGGTAAAGCTGCTGTTCACCTCATGACACTCAGCAGTCATCAGATCCCAGAGTGGTTTGGGTTGGAAGGGACCTTAAAGATCATCCAGTTCCACCTCCTGCTGTGGGCAGGGACACCTTCCACCAGACCAGGTTGCTCCAAGACCCGTCCAGCCTGGCCTTGGACACTTCCAGGGATCCAGGGGCAGCCACAGCCTCTCTGGGCAACCTGTGCCAGGGCCTCCCCACCCTCACACACAAGAATTTCTTCCTGATATCCCATCTAACCCTGCCCTCTGGCAGTGGGAAGCCATTCCCCCTTGTCCTGTCCCTCCAGGACCTTGTCCAAAGTCCCTCTCCAGCTCTCCTGGAGCCCCTTTAGGCACTGGAAGGGGCTCTAAGGTCTGCCTGGAACCTTCCCTTCTCCAGATGAACTCCCCCAGCTCTCCCAGCCTGGCTCCAGAGCAGAGGGGCTCCAGCCCTTGAAACATCTCCGGGGCCTCCTCTGGACTTACTTCAGCAGCTCCACATCCTTCTGATGTTGGGGGCCCCAGAGCTGGACACGGTGCTCCAGGTGGGGTCTATGGGATCCTGGAAGAGGGAGAATCCTTCCCCTGACCCTGCTTCCCACGCTGCTGGGGAGGCAGCCCAGGATGCGTTTGGCTTTTGGGGCTGCCAGCACACATTGCACAATACTTGGATACAACTTTTCTTTCTCCTTTCAAGAATTTTCCCCACATCGGGAAGTACCAGAAGTGCTTCTTTAAAGCTTCTTAGCACTCTTCAAACAGCCCCTGAAGGGATTTGCAGGTGGGCAGTGTGAGAGGCAGCCACTCTCTCCTTTCAGGGGGAAGAGTCCTTGTTCATATCATTTTCACACGGGACAGCAAAGAGCTGTCCCAGAGGCACTGGATGGCTCAGGTGAGCCTTCCAGCAGCGTGGTGGGTTGACCCCCTCTCTGATTTCAAGTATTGTTTCTTCTCCAGCGCGGTGGGAGAGTATCCAAAAGGTTCCTCTGACTCCTGACATGCGATGTGATACCAGACAGGCATTAATAATTCAGCACAGCCCTGTGAACATCTCAGGCAGTCTGGTCTCAGACTGCAGCCAACAGATTCAGCCGTGGTGGTTTTGTGTGGCTGCAAGTTGTGCTGTTCAGGTCCTTACCCATACCAAATCCCTTTTTAAGCATTATCAGATAATAAGGAAAAGCAATAAATTGATGTTTTGCTGCAGACCTACCCATTTCTAAATGAACAGTCATTTCACATTCTACTTCTGACCTTGCTGGTGCCATCTGTGGTAACCTAATCTTGGGGTTTAGTGTCTTGAGTGGGCGACTTCGTTTCACATCTGTGTCACTGTAGCTTCATATTTCTTTAATAATAAATGGCTGTAACAGAGATTAAAAAGACTAATTGATGCATAGTAAATTCAGTGTTGTCACCTTCATTATAGTGCTAAATGCCTTTTTTTACTGATCTTCACTGTACTCACTTGCAGGCTAATTGTAATTCTGTAAATTATTGATATATGTCATGGCAAAAAATGCCTGCAGTACAGGATAAATATTATTTACATCAGTCATCCCAAAATCTCTGAAGATTTGGTGCAAATACTGTAGTAGCCTTAGATCAGTAGGAGATGTCTTTGGATTACTTCCTTCTCAGCTGAAGAGCAGGAAAACTGCATTGTCCACATTAGAATCATGGAATAGTTTGGATTGGAAGGGACCTTTAAAGACCATCTCATTGCACTCCCTGCCATGGGTAGGGGCACATTCCACTAGACCAGGTTGCTCAGAGTCCTGACCTTGAAATGGCTTCGTGGTTTGCCATTAAACACATATTAAAAAGGAGAATTAATGACCATACTCTTGAAATCTAGGGCATGTGTTAACTTATAGTAGAACTTTCATCCCTCTTGCGTATGAGGTTTTGCAATGGGAATATCCTTTCTTTGTGTATCCCTTTTAGCAACTAAAGGGAACTGTTTTAGGAGTGTTTGAAAACAAGATGTGGAGCAGGAAATTTTAAACTGAGACTGTTTAACACTGGTTTTGCTTATTTTGTTGAACCTAATAATGAAGATGCTGCTTGGCAGCACTTGCATGGCTTGCTTAATTAATTGGATTGTCCTTGAATGAATTCTCAGCTTTATAAAGTGATAGGTTAATGGCTCTGCCTGAACCTAAACTTTGACTTGAACACAGTGACTGGTTAGAAATGGGTTAGACTCAGCTTTTCAGCAGCAAGAGGGGTCCTGAGAGAGACACTTGGGTCTGGACAGACCCACAGATCCTTTTTTTTGTTTCATCACTAAAATACACAGCCTTTCCCATCTGTTCCCACAGCTCCTGCTCATTCTGGCCTCTCATCTGTTGTTGTGACAATCCCCTGGCATCCTTCAGTGATGCCATCAGGGAGTGTGACAACTGTTGTATCCTGGGGGTCAGCAGCCTCACCAGCTCTGCCTCATGTGTTGGCATGTTCTCCTGGTTCACGTGGAGCAAAAGCTCCTTGTCTTCGCTTTCACGGTCCTTTACAGTCCATCCTTGAGCTGCAGCTCTTCTGTTGGCTTTTTAAGGACCCTCTTCTCCCCCCCCAGTTGGCTCACACGCTGCCTGCTTGCTGAATTTTAAATGAGTTTGCACTTTCTCCTGAAGTTCTCTTGACATTTGGAAAGGGCTGCTTGAAAAACTGACTGTTCCTCGGATCCCCTTGAAATTCCTTTCCCACAAAGGTACAAAAACACAGTCATGCTGTTCAAGCTGGAGGGGATGCAGAGGTCATGTTTCCTGCACTCCCCTTTTCATAGGTAGCTGTCTGTTATTTTATTTCTCTTAAGGTTCAAACTGTTCATGTGGGAAGACTGTCCAGTGGGTGAGGGTGGCATGGAGAAAGGAACTCTGAGAGTTACAGCAAAGGGATGGTCAGAGCTGAGAGCAGTCTCAGGAGAGGACAATCCACATGGCCCAAGAGGAGAGGAAGTGTTTTTGTTGGATTTGACAGATCAAAAAGGTTTTGGACTGGAGTGCATTGTCCAGGTTTTGGCAGCAAGTGCCAGGGGAGGCTCAGGTTGGATATTAGGAAAAACTCCTTCACTGAAAGGGTGGTTTAAGCAGTGGAACAGGCTGCCCAGGGAAGTGGTGGAATCACCATCCCTTAAAGTGTTCAACAAATAAGTAGATGTGGCACTTCACGATATGGTTTAGTGGGCATGATGGTGGTGATGGGTCAGAGGCTGGGCTTGACGATCCTGGAGGTGTTTTTCCAACCTTAATGATTGTGTGAATGAGGATTTGAGCAAGAGCAGCCTCAAGCTCTGCGTTACTGCTGTGCCCAGGTGCCAGCAGGGGGTTTGTACTCCTTGTTTTCCTGAAAAAACTCATTTCCTGGATATTGAGGGGAAAGTGTCATTTTCTGCAGTGGTAATTTTGGCACGCACTGAAAAGCCCCTTTGACCCCAGTGATCTGCCCACTAGAAGGGACCAGGGGATGGAGTTCTTCCTCCTGCCTGGATCTCCCTGGTGTGGGTCCAGGAGGAGTTTGTCCACCACACACACAGCCCACTTCCTTCTGCTTTGAAAGAACAGACATGCTACTCATCCTTATTTGTGCTGCTGTCTCACAGGGCTGCTTTGCCTCAGAGGAGAAAGAGCAGCTGTTTGAAATGCTGGTGCCAGGGATTTAGAGGTTTGGGTTTTTCCAGCTCAGCACAGGATGCTGTTAATGTTCTGCACAGAACTGAGCCAGACAGCAGCTCTGGATGTCTCACTCCCCATCATGATCCAGCAGTTCAGACTTGCCCAATGCCCAGGAGGTGATTAGAGGCATGATCCTGCTGCCCTTTTTGTCAGCCTTCCCACAAATCCTTCTGAAATGACAGTGATGTGTTTTATTTGACTCAGACTCCCATCTTGTCCGTATAAAGCACATGCCTGTTCCACCAAAATTCCTAAATGGATGGAATGGGCTGTTACCTTTGGATTCCCTGGAAGCCATATGCCAAGCAGGCATGTAACTGGAAAGTAAAGGGCATTTTTGGCCTGATCAAGTCCAGCAACCTGGTCCTTGGTCGACAGTCTGGTTTTTGGCTTTACCTTGAATTGCACAAACTGTCACAAGAATGAATGTGCAGAAAGACCCTTCCTGACTCTGCCTTTAATTTGGTTTGTGAAGAGCACACAGTGTTTAACCTCAGTTTGTCTGAATATAAGCTGATGGCTTCTGAGCAACTTGATCCTGTGGGCTTGAGTTTCCTGCATGGAAGATTTATTGGCAAAACTTCAGCTGCTAATTGGAGCTTCAGGCAAATAGTAACCATAGAATGGCTTGGGTTGGAAGGAACCTGAAAGATTATCCAGTTCCAACCCCCTGCCATGGGCAGGGACACCTTCCACTAGCCCAGGTTGCTCCAAGGCCCTGTCCAGCCATTTCTTGGACACTTCTAGGGATCCAGGGGCAGCCACAGTTTCTCTGGGCAACCTGGGCCAGGGCCTCCCCACCCTCACAACCAAGAATTCCTTCCCAATATCCCATCTAACCCTGTCCTCTGGCAGTGGGAAGCCATTCCCCCTTGTCCTGTCCCTCCAGGCCCTTGTCCAAAGTCCCTCCCAAACTCTCTTAAGAGCCCCTCTAGGCACTGGAAGGATTTTCTCTGGGTATCTGTGAGTATTTAATGTTACACCTGCAAGACTTGTAGCATTTTAATCCTGCACTAAACTTCAGTACTGAAACAGCAAAAGGTGCTTCCCAGATTTTTCCCTAAAAATCAGAACAGGAGAAAGGACTTTTGTGAGAAAGAGAACAGGAACAGCAGAAGATTTTCTCTGCCTTTCCTTGAAATATTTCAGTGTTTGATGCTGAACTAACACTGAGGTAGGAAGACCGGCTGGGAGGATGGGATTTGATACAGCTCTTTCTGGGAGAAATAGGAAGAGTTCCCTTTGTTGCAGTGTTTGATCTGTTCAGTAACAGACAGGTAAACATGCTGCATTTCCCTGGTCCTTCTGGAAGAGCTGAGGGTACCAGAGCAGAGCAGGCAGAAAATCAGCAGTCAGAGCAGCTGCACAGGGATCAGGGGAGCAACTGACTGGGAAAAACATCGGCTGCTGCCTCATTTGTTCTGCTGTGAGATATTTGAGCTTGTTTGGTCTGCGGGAGAAGCCTTGGGAGGTGGTTATATGGGTTGGGAATATGGGAAACTCAAGGAAACTCAGTTTGTGGGGAAAGCCCGGTGAAGACCTTGGATGGAGAAACAGCTCTGTGAGTGTTCAGTCCCACTGGTCCCCAAAACGAGGTGGGAACTGGGAGGGAGGAGGGGAGATGGAAAAAGGGAGAGGGGTCTGGTCGTGTTGCATCCCACTATTCCTTTTTTCTTTTTTTGTGGATGATTCCTGTTTTCCTGTTTTCAGGCAGAACCAGCAGGTGCTTCCTCTAAGCACAGGGTAGATCCTGGGGATCAGCAGGCAGTGAGGCTTGGGTTGTTTCCCAAAGGGAAACCAGTGGGAAAAGAGCTCCTTTAATCAGGAATTCCTTGATGTAGGTGCAGTGAGAGCAGGAGAAGTGTTCAACAAGCTCAGGGTGAGGCACCCATAACTTATAACCTGACCATGAGGTGCAGCCATGGAGCAACCACTTGGGTGTCGTGGGTTTGGGAGGATGAGTTGTTATTTTTTTTGTCATTTGGGTTTTTTTTTTATTTAATAGTATTTAATTAAGACTCCCGCAGACCCTTCAGAGGGAGCGAAAAGACAATAGTGCGTTAAAAAAAAATCAGCTCTTAAAAAACTGTCTTTATTACAGTGATGCCATTTGGGAGAGAAAATTTGATAGACAGCTACATTTCTTCATGTTTTAATTCCAATGAAAAATATCACTGATTTTAGGAAATGCAAAGCCACTTGTTGTTTTTAAAAAGGTATTTTTATAGAGAGTGTTAGGATACATATCAAGCTGTAACTGCAAAAGAGGTTTGAAATCGTTTCATGTTGCACTTGCTGGACTAAAACCCTGTTCAAACCAAACTTTCCTTTTACAAGGTAGAATATTTTATGCCAAGAAAGCAAATCAGGACTAAATCATATAATGGAATGATAGAATGGCTTGGGGTGGAAGAGACATTAAACATCATCTAGTTCCAACCACCAATAAATATTGCCTTATCTTCATATATTACTTAACCAAACAGTTTTTTAGCTGGGACTTTAAATGAATATACTTTTTCTTTTAACTTCTTTTTTTTTTCTTACTATACACCAAAAAGGTTCAGTTTCTAATCTTAGTGCTGGCACAGAACTTTTGGCAGGACACCAACATCCATAAGTGCTCACTGCAGGTAGAGGACTTCTGGTTTGGCAGAGCAGCAAAACCAGACCATTCACAGTACCTGGAAATCTGGAGGATTTCCTGCTTCTACTCCACAATTAAGTTTGGTAACCAGGAATTTGGAGTTCAGGAATAATCTCCATCAGATGATTCAGTTGAATCCAGTGCTTGGACTCTGCTCTGCAAACTTCCAAGTATGCAGCTATTTGGAAATCCATGCACAGTTTCTTAGTTGATGTCCATGTTTGTGCCTAACTTCCAGTAACACCATATATTTAAGAAGCAGGGATGGTAAAAAACAGGTTTGGACTCAGTGTCCAACCAGGATTTTCCAAGAATATTCTGTTTTATGCCTCCAGATTGCAACAAAAAAAGGTGTTTGTAATGGAAATGCCGTGGTGTCAGAAGATTGTTTACCCACTCTGTGCCTGGGGGGAAGATGACACAATATCATTCTTCCTGGAAGTTGTCTGCTTTTCCAGGGAAATAGACTGTGCAGGAATGAGCTATAGGAGAGTAGGGTACAGGGCTGTTGAGCAAGTTGCTGTTGAGGTCCCTGATGGCAGGATGATGGATGTTGGGTACTTTGGAGGGTATCCCAGCAGCCACCCATGGAAACTGCTGGAGTTCTGTGTCCAGCTCTGTGATCTCCAATGTGAGGAGAACGTGGAGCTGCTGCAGCAAGTCCAGAGGAGGTCACATAGATGCTCCAAGGGCTGGAGCCCCTCTGCTCTGGAGCCAGGCTGGGAGAGCTGGGGGTGTTCACCTGGAGATGGGAAGGCTCCGGGGAGACCTGAGAGCCCCTTCCAGGGCCTAAAGGGGCTCCAGGAGAGCTGGGGAGGGACTGGGGACAAGGGATGGAGGGACAGGACAAGAGGGAATGGCTTCCCATTGCCAGAGAGATATTGGGAAGGAATTGTTGGCTGTGAGGGTGGTGAAGCCCTGGCACAGGTTGCCCAGAGAAGCCCCTGGATCCCTGGAAGTGTTCCAGACCAGGTTGGACAGGGCTTGGAGCAACATGGTCTAGTGGAAGGTGTCCCTGCCCATGGCAGGGGGTGGAATGAGATGGTCTGTAAGGTCTTTTCCAACCCAAACCATTCTATGATTCTATATCAGTGCTCCCTCATTTCACTGAGCTCCTGGCAGGAATCCCAAACCACGTTGATTTCAACTGATCCCTGCTGTTTTGTTCTGGGTTTTAATCAAACCTTTTTAAATTGAGAAGATATCAGCCAGCCAAAGCTAGCCCTGATTGATATTTTCAGCTCCAACTCTTGCTAAAAGCTCTGTTTATTCATGTGTGAAAGTGGTGCCCACAGTCTGTATAGACCCAAATGCAAGAAGAGGCAGCACCACAGTCAAAAATACTTGAAAATAAGTGTTCTGATAGTCATTTCTCCGAGCTGTTGCAAGGCTTTGTTAATCATTTCACAGCGCTTCAGGCATCAGGTTTGTTGTGTGGATCCTCACTCAGTAAAATGTGTATCAAACACTGGCAGTCCTGGTGCTATTCATATTTATATTCAGTAATGACTCAGGCTCTTGAAAAATCATGTTGAAATTACATGTTCTATAGCTTTAATTTCCCGTTGCTAACAAGGGAATGATTTGCAATTTCTTGTTTGTCCTCCTCTGTGCCATAGCCTGGAAGCATTGCTCCATTTCCATGCTGAGTTTCACAGGCAAAGCTGCATTTTTTTTTTGTATTGGCCAGTTCCCAAATCTCCTGTTTTTCAACATTTCTCTCTAAAATACTTGTGTGAATCTGAACCTCTTTATCCTATAGTGTAGGATTCCAAGCAGATAAGCTTCTCAGAGACTCATAGGACCAATATGTATTTATTGCTGTGGTACTATGGATTAGTCTGTGATGTTTAAAAACCATGTTGCCTTCCTTTTTTTTTTTTCCCCCATAAAAACTCTCCTAGAAACCCTGTAACTAGAAGAGTATTTTTCTTGGCACTGTTTGTATAAAGTGCTCAAATCCTGTCTCTGCCTTGTCTCATTTGTGCTTTTTCTCCTGCTGTATTATCCTTTTACCTGAGATGAGGCTTTTTATTCTTTAGCAGCATCCTTTCCTTCAGATTCCTCTGGAAGAATTCACAGTAAGTGCAGGTGTAGGAGGGGAAGGAGGACACAAAACTCCATCTCCTGGCAGCCAGGCAGGGGAATGAAAGGCTTGATGACTTCAAGATCCAAAAGCACTTAGAGGATTTTTTTTCCCAGAACCCATTCAGGCTCTCACTGTAGTATCTGAGCACTTCCATTTTCATGGATTTCTCTTCCCAGTTCCCTCCAATGAGGTAGGAATGCTGTTGCTCACTTTGATAAATGGAGAAGTGGGTATGGCTTGTTTAGGGTAATGCCAGGATTGTGCCAGAGATATGAGTTGATTGCAGGTCATGTGTAGCTCAGGCTCCTTCCATCCTCCTTAAGTTAAAAAAGTTGCTGAACCTCTGACACGGGAGAAACATTCAGTGCTGTGAAAAAGTGGAGAAAATGAGGGAGAATCAAGCAAGAAGGAAAATACCACTGTGTTAAAAGTCACTGCTGTGCTGGTGAAAACCACGTCCCTTTGTTCACCTCAGAGGGTGCTGCGAAGTACTTTAAGCACAACTGTCATGTATTGAAGTGTTTAGTTCAATTCAATGCCTTGGGCTGTGTGGTGTAGCAGTTCTGGGGTCACCACGTGTCCTGTGTGGTGGCTCTGGAGGGGGGAGATGAACCACTGGAGTCAGTGACAATCAGCCAGGCTGTTGCTGCCGGCCTTGAGATTGTGTTCATCTTCCCAGCCAAAGTGCACAGACCTCCGTGCTTATCCTAGTAAATGATCAGTGTAGGATGTGAACACTCCTGAACACCAACAGGAATAATGAAATGTTGATGTTTAACTGTCTTTCCTCACCCTCTTGAAACAGCTGGTGAAGGGGCTGCAGCAGGAGCTGAACCGGCTGTACACGCTCTTCTGCTCCCGGAATCCGGAGTTTGAGGAGAAAGGAGGGAAGGTCTCCATCGTGTCCCACTCACTGGGCTGTGTCATCACCTACGACATCATGACTGGCTGGAATCCAGTCAGGCTTTATGAACAGTTGCTGCAGAAGGAAGAGGAGGAGCTGGAAGACCGTTGGATGAGCTACGAGGAGCAGCGTTTACTTGAGGAACTTTACCTAACTAAGCAACGGTAATGCATCCACTTCCAGTTGTTCAAGGAGAAAACCACAGCCCTAGATAACGACCTTGGAGTGTTTCCAGAACCCTCCATGGCTGTTATCTTTTGTGGGTGATGTTCTTCTGCTGGGGCTGGGTGGTGGATGCTAAACACAGGACTGGGCAGGCCCTGCTGGAGGAGCTCTGAATCCACACAGGCTCATGGAATGGTTTGGGATTGGAAGGGACCTTAAAGATATCCACTTCTACCCCCTGCCATGGGCAGGGACACCTTCCACTAGACCAGGTTGCTCCAACCCCTGTCCAGCCTGGCCTTGCACACTTCCAAGGATGGGGATATCAAGGTGTTATGAGAAACCCATTAGATAGAGAATCTAATAACAGTAACTTGAGCTTCAGTCTTTCAAGTGGGACATGATAAATCATGAATCATAGTTTTTTGGTTCCTTCCTGGAACCAGTCTTAGTATTGGTGGTACTTTGGAAGCATTAATACAGCAACAGATCTCCTGCTGTGCTTGGAATCAGGATGGGATGTGTGTCATAAGGGAGTGGTACAGGGTGTCTCTATCAGCTGCAAGGCTGGATAAAGTTTAATATTTCTGAGAGAAGGGAAGTTAAGAAACCTAGTGAAGTGTTCCAGTGGTAAAATGATCCTCCAGACATATCCCTGGCATATGATCAGGGAAAAATGACCATTTTCACATTCATTCTCCAGCTCCTTAGTCATCCTCTGAAGTGCTTCTGGTTGGATTTACAGTAATTCTGAGTATCATTTGACACTGGCACTTCTATATAGAAAGAGTGGCTCCCTATTTCATGAGCCATTTTAATTCAGTTCAGTCTGAAATGATGGAAAACAGACTGTAACTTCTGGAATTCTACTGGGAGTGGGTTCAGTTTTGCCCATCCATATGTGAGCTTTATATTGTAGCTGCTTTTTTAATTTAGGATAACTAGAAAAACGGGTGAACAGCCTTTATTAATGATAGTTGAAAGGGTGGGACCCAGTCCTTCAGAGTGTTCCACTGCAACACAGAACTCCATAATGCTCAAGCCATGGAGTTTCCCGTGGCTTTGGTGTTGTTTGGGTTTTTTAAGCAAAGTAAAGCAGGTGATTTGGCTGCAAAATCACCAAGGAAACAGGAGGTGAGTCACCTGCTCCTGAGGAAGGAGGGTGGGCAGATGCTTGGGGGGGGGGAAAAAAGGGAACTGTCACGTGTTGATTGATTCCTTCTGTGTTCAGAGGAACAGGATTTGACATACATTGATTCTTAATCAGTTGAACTGCTCCAAGAAATACTGACACCATCACTCTCTCTTCCCAGCAGACAAAACTGTTGGACCCCACAGGAATGCCTGTTTGGATCAGAGAGGTTAAAGCTGCATTTTTTATTGGATCTCAGAAAGATCTCTATTTTCTAGGTTGAGAGAGATAGAAGAGAGGTTACATGGGTTAAAGGCATCCACCATAGCAAAACCACCTGTCTTAAAATTTAAGGTATGTATGTCTGAGAGGTTTTTCCTGAATGTCCTACTTGCTGCAATAATACTCCTGCAATGAGTCATTCTGCTTACTTTTTTTTTTTCCCATGTCCCTAGACATGATTTTGGTAGAATAATTGGAATGTGTTGGATGAAGTGTGTGTATGTGTGTGTAAACATGGTACTCTATTAATATCTTACTATTTGTTACAAATACATATTTCTAATAAATTTAGAGCAACCTGGTCTAGTGGAAGGTGTCTCTGCCCACGGCAGGGGGTTGGAACAAGATGGGCTTTAAGGTCCCTTCCAACCCATTCTATGATTCTGTTATATGTGTTTATATGTAATTATATGTAAACATATATCTAAATATGCAGATAATAAATACATGTAATATGTAAATTTGTATATAGATTGTTACTGTATTACACACACACATACAACTGTATGGGAAGGTAAAAGCCATTTGGGAAATTACATCAATCATGCATCTTAAACAAATTCACTTCTACTTAGTTGAATAATCCATTTTCCTTGGGGACTGCTACTAACATGTCACATCTCTGAGCAAATCTGATTGAATTTCCTCCAGCAGTGAATTTTCCTTCCAAATTGTTCTGGTCTGACAGTCAGCACACTTTCTAGTCTCATGAAACAGATTGCTTGCTAATCAGCTGTACAAATTGCTAGAATTCCTTATCGCTGGGAAAAGGCATTTTCCGGTTTCTGGGTGGGATGTGTGACACTTTCTAGTTGCTCAACTCAATCCTGAAATATTAAACCATAAAAATGTGACATGATAGATGAGAATAAAAGAGTTTATTGTTTCTTAACTTGCCATTTTTCTTTCCTTCTGAGTTCAGAAGGGCTCCTGGAAGCCAAGGTCAATCTTGAGCCATAAAAAAGAGGAAACGAACCATAATTCATTTTGTCACATCCTTCTCCTTTTCATCACTGCTTGAAAGCATGTGTCAGGCTGTTATCTCCACCATCAAGGAAGCTGGAGTCAGGCTGATACTCCCCCAGCTCTGTGAAAGATTAATCTTCACTCAGTTGTGTTTAAACTGAAGGTTTTTTGAACAGTTGCTTTTTTGAGATGGAGCAGGGAAGGAGGGGGAAAGAAAGAGAGAAGAAAAGAGGACATTATCTATCTAAGTAGATCAGATAGATAATTTTCAGGTAATTTTTTCAATGCAGTGCATCCTTTTTCTTACTTGCTGACAGGAGGATGTTTTGTTCTGTGAAGCTTTACATAAGTGACTCCCATTGGTGGGGACAGAGCTCCAGAAAGGGAAAGGCTTTCCATGGAAATGAAATAGGATTGCTCATCAGCAAGGCAGTCCAGCTTACAGAGGGTGACTGGCTTGTTGGAAGAGAACAAACTGCTTTGTAGGTACCAACCACCTCCCCTTGGCTCTTCATGGCAGAGCAGAGCTCTGGTTTGATCTGGGTGTTTGACCCTTTGGAGAGGAGAAAAACCTACAAGACATAAAGATATGGAGTCCAATACTATATTGGACAAGCCACCAGAATGGGAATTTGAGGGTGAGGTATCTTTGTCTCTTTTCCTCTCTCTTCCTCTCCTTCTCCTCAGATGGGATTATCTGCTAAACCCATAGGAGCTGTGTGAGTTAAAAGCAAAGCCAACACCTATTGTAAATGTAAAGCTTAAAAGGACAGTCTTCTCCTCACCAGATATGTAAGAGGAATTGGAGTTAAAGGCTAAAGAGGCTGAAGAACATGGAAACATGGGGAATGGTGTGATACCCTTTATGACTCTGTGGTGCCTGAAAATAGCAGTGTTGGAGGGTGATTTTCAGTCCGTCGGGAAGAGGAGGGCAGGATGTACCTCAGTGGCTCCTTAGTTCTGAGGTGGGAATTCATTTAAATTTGGGCTTGCAATGTGCTGGCCCAAAGGGCTTCAGGGTTCCTGAGCACTTCTCATTCACCCAAGGTTACAGAAACTTCTGGAAGAAGCTCCAGCTTGTACTTCACATTCATTTGCCCCCACCCCCCCTGGACCAGAGCACTAAAGGGCTGTGCTGCCTCACTCCTGTTGACTCATTCAGCTTTTTTTTTAAAATTTAATTATGAAAATACTGCAGTCTTAAGTTGAATGGATGACCATTTGGCTCAGCTTCTGCTTAAAATACAAATAAATTCATTAAGTGTTCTGTTTATGAATCATAACCAGGAGAAAAGTACTGCACTGAAAGGTCATGTTCATAAACGTGTCTCCTCTGTTGCTGAACGTTTACAGGAACAGATGTGAAATGCCCCACTCCTGCTTCTCAAGAAACACCAAAATTAATACGTTTGCTATAAAGATTTGAGTCCTTTCTATAAAGATTTTAGTCTTCTGTTCCCAGTAGGTGTCATCACACAGCAGCCTGATTTTCAACCACGTTCTGACAGCACTGACAGTCTAATGGCTGCAATTTAAAGGACTTTGTTTTTAAAACCATAGAATAATAGAATTGTTAAGGTTGTAAAAGACCTGTTCCCCACTAAACCACGACCCCAAGTGCCACATCCACACGGCTTTTAAGTCCCTCCAGGGATGGTGACTCCACCAGTGCCCTGGGCAGCCTGTTCCGATGTCTGACCACCCTTTCAGTGAAGACTTTGGATTTTTAGCATTTACTGCTTCAATATTGGTCTGATGCCACCTAAGATGCCCACCAGCTGGTACTTTGACTTTGTAAGCTGGAGGACCAGGTTTAAAGGCTTTTTGCATGTAAGAAAGCACAGCAAGGAGCGGTGCCCTCCAAGAAGGCATCTGGACACTGCTGATCTTGTGTTTATCAATGGAAACAATGGAACAGAAGTGGAACAAAAAGCCACACACCGTGTAACCACTGAAACCAGTTACCTTTTGAGGTTTTTCTCAATCTCTTTTGAGCCTCTGCTGAGTGTAAGCTGGCAGGCACTGTCTGATTTCTTTCTAAAGCAGAAAAACTGTAATTGTGCAGTTCAGATGCTCGACACAGGAATATCAGATAGGCAGGGTTAAAGGTTACTTATTCAATTTAAGGCATTGCACTGGGAATATCTGTTTCTATTGTATTTGAAGATGAGACAGCTCTTTGTCCAAACAGCCAGAATGTAAAGTCTGTGTAAGGCTGGGTTATAAGAAAGGAAAACAGCTTTGCACTAGACCCGAGTGACAACACAGATGACAGAGCTGTGCTTTGCTGCAGGTGACATTGAATAGCCATGCTGAACACCTGGAGTTTCCTTTTTCCATTGAACTGGCACTTAGGCATTCTTTTGGAAGGCAGAGCTGGGGTACCAGTGCCAAGTCAGAGGAGGAGGAATGTTTTGTGCAGCGCTGGAATCTGAGAGATGAAACGGACCATTATTCCTACGCCCTTGCTCCATGTGCTGACATACAGGGAAGGCACATGGGATCCCAAGCATCCCATTTAGCAAGAATTCAACAATTTCTCTTGCTGATTGAGTAGCAGCACACTAGGAGTTGCCCAGTTGTAGTGCCCTGCACTCTGGGCACTCCTAGGGAAAGTGAAGATCTGATAATGGTAAAATTAATTTTTTTTTTTTAAAAAGGAGGTTAAAAAATAGTTTTGACTTGTGGAAATTTGAGGTGTGTGTAGCAAAAAAAAAAATCATAGAGTCCTTGGTTAGGGATAAGATTAAAGAGGTGTGGTAAACTTTGGGAAGGTTCAGGAGAAATCAGACTCATCATAGTTCCTTGGTGTCGTCCAAACTCTTCTTGCTGCAGCCTTTCCAGTGTTGGTGGAACTCTGAGCTCAAATATCCGACTTGCTTTTTGGCTTTCCAGCCGTGCAGCACCACAACATGCAGCCAAAGGAAACGGGAAATTTAACCTCCCCATCTGTATATTATGGTGGCCTTCTCCATTTTGACTGACTGATGTTATCTGAGTCCCTCTCTGAAACTGAGAAATCAGTTGCGAGAGAAATCAAATCCCGCTGTGTTAAAAAGCATCATTTCCATCCTTATTAACATGGCTGAAATCTCTCCTTAGGTTGAGAATTTCTTCTGTATGGGATCTCCATTAGCAGTGTTTTTGGCACTGCGAGGCATCCGTCCAGGAAACAGTGGGAGTCAGGACCACATTCTGCCCAGGACAATTTGTAATCGCTTATTAAATATTTTTCACCCAACAGATCCAGTGGTGAGTCTTAATTGCAGCTTTTACCTTGACTGTTTTTAAGCATCAGCTCTCTGATAATGTGTGATCTGCAAAGTGTGTGAATCAACACCGAGTGTGTTCCAGCAGAGGACGATTTGTTAATGATTATTGTACAATGTCTTGGGTTTTAGAACTGTAGAATAACAATTCCTACAAATAATTGCCTGAGGTATCATATATTTTGCTTCTCTTTTCATATTAATAAGCACAACATTGAGATTACACTGATTATTTTTTGTTGCAAAGAAATAATCCTCTTCAGACGAGGATTTTGTGTTTAACTTTCTGACTTCCATTAAACATCATCTGTTGAAAGAGAATACTGCTGTTAAAAAAAGGCTTCACAAGATGCTATAGAAAAAAAAAAGACAGTTTTTTTTCCCAAATGATCCTGAATAACAGCTTGTTAGAGGTGGGATAGTACTTGGAAGAGAATTATTGATGTAGCTTTACCCTGTCCTTACACTCTTCCATAGACAGCCAGCATTATCTGTTACAAAAGGCAGGATGATGAAGCTGCATCACCTTGGCAACTTCTTTGATGCAAACTTGATTTGGAATTTCATGTAGAATAGCAATTTGGGGATGCTTTTGCATTTAAAGTGCTTCACCTTAAGTATATTCAGACTTCTTTCCAAACATGCTGGTTCTTGCTCATCTCAAGGTCGTGTTCAGCTCCAGCTACTCCAAAATCAGAATTTTCCTGGGATGTCCAGGACATGGTCAGTCTGTGGTCCCACAAATAATAACTCCACTTAGTTTTAAGATAAAGAAGTGCAGAATGTTTTTCTACACTTAAGTAAACAAAGAAAAACAATGAATCAATAGAAAATTATTTTTTTAATAAGCAGAATTCATGATTTGCGCAGGGGTCAACAAAGAGTCATCAAACAAAACATTTACACAGCCAGTTCCTCCCTCTCTGCTGTGCAAAATCAGCTTAACTTTATATAAAGTTTGCTCTGGCAGTGCATAGTAACAACCATCTGATAGGAACTTGTGTGTTGCTAACAATCAGGTACAGGTGTTGCAGGGGCATGTGCAAAAGTGAATGCACAAACAACTGGGCAGCTGATAAATCTTCCAGGTGCAAGTAAACTTCCCTGTGAAAATAAAAGTGAATCAGACCATGACACCAAAACTCTGTCGCTTTCTAGGCTTTGCTTCTTACAGATATTTTGGATTTGAGGTTGGAGGGGACTCTGTATGTGAAAAGAACGTGATTATTTTTGAGTGTTGATGCTCAGAGGTTGTTTGTTGTTGTTGTTGTTTTAATTTCCTCTCGCAGGCCTATAGATTAGAACCCTTAATCCTGAAACACTACAGCAACATTTCGCCTGTCCAGATCCACTGGTACAACACCGCGAACCCTCTCCCTTACGAGCACATGAAGCCAAGTTTCCTCAACCCCACGAAAGAACCTACCTCAGTTCCTGACAGCGAGAGCGCTTCGGCGGCGCCGAGCCCGACCACGTCCCCGGTGATGGTCCGGCGGCACTACGGGGAGTCCATCACCAACATAGGCAAAGCCAGTATTTTGGGTAAGGTCCTTCGTGCCCTTTGGGTTGGGAACAGGAGCTCCCTGTGGAGCTTCACTGCTCCGTGGTGCTGAGTTACAAGCAAACTCTGCTCTGGAGCCAGGCTGGGAGAGCTGGGAGTGTTCACCTGGAGGAGAGAAGGCTCCAGGGAGACCTGAGAGCCCTTTCCAAGGCCTAAAGGGGCTGCAGGAGAGCTGGAGAGGGACTGGGGACAAGGGTCTGGAGGGACAAGACAAGGGGGAATGGCTTCCCACTGCCAGAGCACAGGGTTAGATGGGATATTGGGAAGGAATTCCTGGCTGTGAGGGTGGGGAGGCCCTGGCACAGGTTGCCCAGAGAAGCTGTGGCTGCCCCTGGATCCTTGGAAGTGTTCAAGGCCAGGTTGGATGGGGCTTGGAGCAACCTGGTCTAGTGGAAGGTGTCCCTGCCCACAGGACAGGGCTGGAATTAGGTGATCTTTAAGGTCCCATGATTCTATTCCTGTCTGTTTCACAGAATCAGAGAGGTTTTGTTTAATTTTTTTGTTTTAATCCCAGCTGATGTTTTACTTTGAAGAAAAAAAAACAGTTTACGTATGCTGGAGTCAGGGCTTGCTGGAAGATGATGCAGTTTATGCTATTGTTGCCTTATTTTTGTCTCTCTTATTGAAGTAACATCCCAATGATGTAATAGTTTCCACTCTATTTCATGGAAAAAAAGTTAAATTAAAGCTTGTGTTCTGACTACATTTTCTGGTATTGGTGAATAGGAGAAAAATGACACCGTGTAAACTATTACAGTTATATTTAACTCATGATTCTGCAATAGGAAATTCAGTCTGTTTTAATATAAAGTCTGTTCCCTTCTGGCTTTCTGAGTCAAAATAAGCCCTGGTTTAAGTGAGCTTAAACCCCCTTCACTGGAGCTTATACTTGAGCATGCACTTGCAGTTTTTGTTGACTCAAGGCTTTTCTTTAGCTCTCTGTGTGGGATTTGGAAGAATCCTAGTGCCAGGAATCCTCCCAGTCAAATAAGTGAAGTACATAAACGCAGTCTAGTCCTTAAGTAGAAATATGTGGTATTTCAAAGCAGGGTGGCTTTTTTTTTGGGTTACTATAGTAACTTTAATGTCTTGTCCATGAGGTGGCAGCAAAGTCGGGATAAAACACGACACAACTGCTCTTAACTTTTACACTCGTCTTCCTGAGCAACCAAAATAGTCCTTTTAAAGGATGATATAACATTTTTAAATGTCTGTAAGGGCAATGCCAGTTTAAGGACCCTTAACCAGAAGAATGCCTTAAATGTCCTGATGGGATTCTTAAGTGCAGGAGGTGGTAACATTGCTATAAAGCATTTTGTCTTTGACTTTTTATGAGAGAGAAATTACAACATATCCTTAGAAGTACCGGATTTCTCCCTGCAGAAGTAATCTCATGTGTTTTTTTTTCCCCTAAATGCAGTTTCCAAATTACAGCTTTTGCTTGTGCACAAGATTAGTCTTGGGATAAACAGTGTGCACTCTTCAGTCAGTGCACTCTTCAGTCAGATGAGCTGTTCCCACCCTAGAAAAGCACCGAGGAGTGTTTTCAGTCGCCTGTCACTCAGCTCTAATTAGTGGGTGCTACACTGACTTTAATTTGCAGTTTGATTCATGCTCCTTGGGGTTTTTTTTTTCCCCTCCTTGCCGGATGCAGGAGCTGCGAGCATCGGGAAGGGCCTCGGAGGGATGCTCTTCTCGAGGTTTGGCCGATCCAGCACAACCCCACAGACAATGGAGACGGGAAAAGAAGGAGCTGAGGGGGAGGACAAGAAGGCCACAACTGTTGGGACACCACCTTTACCCCACAGCAGCTCGGGCTTCCTCGAACCCACAGGTGGGTGATGAGTCCACCTGACAGACTGGCACAGGTTGCCCAGAGAAGCTGTGGCTGACCCACAGCTGGAAGTGTCCAGGGCCTGGAAGTGTCCAGGACCAGGCTGGATGGGGCTTGGAGCAACCTGGAATAGTGGAAGATGTCCCTGCCCATGGCAGGGGGGTGGAGCGAGATGGTCTTTAAGGTCCCTTCCAACCCAACCCATTCTGGGATTCTCTGAATCTTTTCCTGTGTTTTGAATTTCTCAAGACTCCAACGACTGACTCTTTGTTCTTCCTTTAATTTTTTAGTCCTCTCAAAGGAGGTTTATCTCTATATGTGTTTGTACATACATGTACACCATATGTACTTGTATGTATATATGCCTCTATGAGTTTGGGCTAATGGGATCTGCATATCAGTAATTCCTGGACTTCCAATGGAAAACCAATATAATTACTACATGGAATCCCACTTACCATTTATGATTAAATGGATTTATTTAAATTTTATAGAATGGTTTGGGTGGGAAGGGACCTTAAAGACCATCTCGTTCTACCCCTGCCGTGGGCAGGGACACCTTCCACTAGACCAGGTTGCTCCAAGCCCCATCCAACCTGGCCTTGAACACTCACAGGGAAGAATTTCTCCCTAATCTCTAATCTAAACCTGCCCTCTGTCAGTTTAAACCCTTTCTCCACCGTACATTTCCTATTTCCCCATACAATTCCAATTCTGAAGCAATCTGGATTTAAAGACACATCATACTGGAAGCAGAAGTTGCCTCCCTTGTCCTGATCTGAACCACCCAGAACATAAAGTGCAATTTTAGCAGCTGAGGGGTTTTTTTAAAAATATAGGTACTTCCTTTAAGGGAATTCATACTTGATTTTATTTCTGAACTCCCCATCAGGGTGTGGGGGGGTTTTTGCAATCAGAGGAGTCACAAGTGTGTTGTATCTTGTGACAGCGTTCACATGATGGATTGTTGTCTGTTCATCACAACAGATAACCTGTCTGAGTCACTGTTTGAGGACAAGAAACTCATTTTAGGCTCGAGGGAAATAGAGGGGCAGGACAGTGACTGTCACGGAGCTGCCCACGAGCTCCTTCCAGGGGGCGGCCGGCGCATCCAGGGCTTTCTGCATGGATCCCACATCCCTCTGTGCTGAAAGCCATCCCTGCTCCATAGAAGGAGAACGTGGAGCAGAGGCCAGCGAGGCTGAATGATGCAATCCACAGCCAAGGGCTTCTCGTCTGAGAGGGCGGCTTGTGGTGGGGGTTTGGCAGCCACCCAAGTCCCGTAACGGCCTCTCGGAGCCGGTCGGGGTGTCCTTCCTGCAGAGCCACTGGGGTTTTTTTTTTGCATGTACACATCTTCCTGGAAATGACTGCGGTTGTCTCCTGGTATTCCAAGGCTCTGACTCCCTCTCCTTGCTGCAAAGTGGGGTGATGCTCCTGGGAGAGCACGGAGACGTGTCGTTCCGTGCCGGTGCTCGTGCGATGCTCCCTTTATGTGCTCTCGGAGCCAAGAATTAAAATTCCTTCAAACTGGCTTTGATAAATGGCTGCGTTTTTGACTCAATATGGGGGGTTGGCTTTTGTAGCTAAGCAGCCCTTTAGTTTTTTTGTCCTTTTTATTCTATTACTCCTTGTAGAGATTTTCTGACCGCTAAAGTGCCTTAACAATAGATTAACCATCGGTCCAGTTAAAATGCAGTAGACATTGCTTTGAATGTGGCATTAATCAAAGAGCCATTGAAATAAAAGGATGACTGCTGAAATATATTTGGAATAATCAGGATATTAAAAGGGCTAGAGCTGTGGAGGGACAACTTTGCAGAAAGGACTTGTAGCATTGGGTGTAGTCTCCTTGTATAGACACTAAAAATTCAAGGAATCCATTTATTTCAGAAAGTTCTGAGCACCCACCTTCTGAAAGACAGTGTTTCCTAGTGGGGCCTCAGCATCTGCTGAATATTTCTCTGTAGTTATCGTAACAAGTATAAATAAATGTATTTATAGAGTTACTATAAGGAAAACAGCTGCTTAAAAACATGCCAGTTTTTCCCAAGCTTTAGAATCATATAGGTTGGAAAGGACTTCTAACAATAGGTTTAGTTTCCTTTTTAGCTTTTTTTTTCCTGAGCTAAGCACCACTCTTAGGTCAGGTTTGTGCTAAATGCACGTGCATTAAAATGTATTTGTACATTAATAAATTTTGATTTGGTCGAGTGTCCCGTGAAACGTAAACACAGAGATATTACGTTTGTTTTATGTGCAACAAGTAGAATCAGAACCCAAAGCTGATGGCAAAACATGCTGGTGTTTTTACAGTTCTAACACCATTTTTGTTTCGTGTTCATTTTCCAGTGGAACTGGAGCACAGGATCGACTTTGAGCTCAGGGAAGGTCTCGTGGAGAGCAGATACTGGTCCGCAGTCACATCCCACACTGCTTACTGGTCATCCCTGGATATTGCTCTGTTCCTTCTAACCTTCATGTACAAACAAGACCAGGAAGAGACTGACAAATCCAGTTTAGACACTATTTGAATTTCTGACTGTGGATGGGAAAGGAACTTTTCGAACCAATGGCACAAAACGGATGTTTGACTGCAGAGCTGCAGCGTCCCAAGGCATGGAGGTTTCAGGTTTTAAGTGCATGTTTGGGGGTTTTTTTCCCCTGTTTCTAAAGAGGAAAAATGATTTGTATTTCGAAGCACTTTATAGTTTTAAACATTTTGCAGTGCTTGATCAGACCTGGAAGGGTTCCAACCTCTTGTTAACTTGTGGGCTGTGTAAAGAGCCAAATCCAGCGTGTCCATCCCATAAGCACGTGGTGCAGTGTGCTTGGGTGACATCCTTGCTAATGACCATAATTGCTGTCTAGTTCATTAAACTGTACAAAAAAATTAGTTGATTCAAAAATAAAACCCACTAAATTAATTTCCAGTAACAAAAATACATAGTTCAATGCAAACCTAAAACTGCCATGTTCTGATGTTTTATGTACCAGTGAATAACCGACGGTGGTGTCATTTTTCCAGGACTTTATTCAGCTCCACATCCAATTATCCACACTGAAAGCCCATTCTGACTGCTGGCTTCTGGGGGCCTATTCTACGTGACACATTTAGAAAACTAATGCTGAAGGAAAAAAAAAAAAAAAAGCATGAGGCAAATATTTGAAATACTGTAATTATAATTTATTATTCTCTCTAATCGTTTCATTTTATTCCAGTGTATAAAACATGACTTTTTTACTGGTTTCTTTTGACATAATTTAAGAACCACATTTATTTTCTACAGTGTTTAAGACTTTTTCTCAGAAATACATATCTTTGTACTACTATTCAAATGAATATATGGACACTGTGGCACACTTTAAGTATTTTTTCATTAAAAATAAATATTTGTGGTTTCACACAAATGACATCAGTCACGTTCTTCTCAGAGGTAAGTGTGTGCCTTTGCTTTTGCAGGTTCCAAGTGCTTCTCCAGGCACATGAGATTGGTTTGCAGAGGATCCAGCTGTCCTTTTTTTCCCACAATTAAATGCATATATATGTGTGTGTTTGTATAAAAACATATGTATATTTATGTGCAAGGATCTTATCGTGAGGAAAGGGAGCACCATAAAATAAACTTGGTGAGGCCTGAGAATACCAGCATTTAGGTTAGACTTGTATCTGCAGCTAATTAGAAGTCAAGAGGGAAAAGTTGGGATGAAAGGATTAAAACAACCTGGAAGGCTCTGGAGTAGAAGTGTCGGATGTTTGACCTCTGAGCTGCCTTTGCCTGAGGTATTTATGATCTGGATGGCACATGTGGAAGCTGCAGAACCTAAATTTCAGTTAAAAAAAACCCAGAAAATCAGTCTGTGGTGTTGGTGAAGAGTTCTCAGTGTAAACAGATGTGGCAACATCAGCCCAGAGCAGCAGAGCAGCAGCTTCAGATATGGAAACCATCCAGAGTTCCCTTTTTGGGGGGAGACAGTGGCTCTTCTCCCAAATCATATTTATTATGGGCTGCTGGGGGAAGGAATTGGGATCTAGGACTTTGTGTGGTGTTATGGACTTAGGAATAATTCTGAAGGGGGAAAAAACAACACGGAAGGGAGGAGTGGAAGGGATGGGAAGGGAAGATGGCACAAATAGCAGGGAACCAGGATCCAGCATTCAAATGGTGGAAAGGACCTTGCTTCAGTGTGGGTCTGTGAAAAATTCCATCTGGCCTCAGAAAATTGGAGCTCTCCTGCCTGACATGTTTACCTTGGGTGATGAGCAATCGGAAGAAAGGAAAACAACCCTCCGAGAGGAGGGAGCTGGACACCTCTGCTCCAGCAAACAGCCCGGTGTTTACAGTACTGCCTTCCCAGATAAGTTGTTTAATCAGCTCTTCCTAATCAGAACAACTGAAACACAGAAAAGGAGAATCTCCTTTTATATTTAGCACGTGCAAAGCGTTTCCACATGTGCACGGTTGGTGTTTCAGGAGTCGGGGTTGGATCGTGTCGCTGCTGCCTTATCCCTTCACACCCCTGGATCCACACTGGATCCCTTTTTAAAGGCTGTAAACAAAAGGGGTTAATTCCTGTCATTCTTGTGGTCTGTGTAAACTCTGCTGTTGTCCAGGACATGTTTCAGATTTATGGAATAGCTGCTCCCCTCGCCTCAGAACACGCTGGTACTTGCTGACTGCTCTCCATATAAGGGATGGGATCCTACTTTTAGGTACGTGCCCCTTGGAAAATCGGGGAGAGGATGGAGCTGAGGAGTAAATCATATTGCTGGGAGGAGAAGGGATAATGAGGACCAATACCTGTTCATCCCTTGGCATTTTTCCTGAGTTAATGGACGTGTTTATTTATGATTCTGCTCTAATTAGTAACTCCACGGACCACCTACTTATCTCCAAGCTTAATTCCAAACACAAAACACACCTTGAAAGAATTAATGGAGATTTATTTTAAGTGTATGCAGAGATGTTAAGCACGCTGTGGGCAGGCTTTCATCTCTTTAATCCTCAAAATAATATCTCTCATCCTCCTGCAAAGATGAAATTCTGTTTAAAAAGTAGATTTTGAAGGTGGCAGAAAAAGGATTGCCCCGTTTCTGTTCTGTGGTGTAGCAGGGATTCAAGTAGGGTCACGTCTCTGCACGCTAAAGTCTAGATTTCATGCTTAAAACTTTCTGGTCAGATGGTCTGTGGCATAATACAGAGCTGGAATGTCCTGGCTTCCAATTACTGACTTGTTTTCCTCTGCAAGGACAATGTTTAGCTTTCCAAGCTGTGTTGACTGGTGGTTTTTCTTGAGAAACCAAGATAAGGGGAATGTTCTGCCCTGCTGTCAGTCTCGGGCCTGATACCGACCTGTTTTCAAAACTTGGCCTTGAGCTCTTTGTCCAAATTTGACAAGGTCGTTTTTGCAGATAATGAGCTTTAATTTTATTATTTTTTCTTCATTCCGTCCCTTTGCTCCTAATTATTCTGTCATGGTTTTACTACAACCTCCTTTCCATTTATATACACTCACACTCTGCTTTCCTGCCAGAGTTGCTGGAGTCAGGCACCCTGTGCTTTATTTCACAGCCTGGCTGGCCAACTCCAATTATTTTATCTCCTTTCCTAATTAGTATTATCAGGCTGAACTGAAATATGTTCCACGTTCTCATCCATATATTTTGCCTGGATGCCACCTCTTCTTCCTGCTTTCCTGCTGTCCTGGTGCTCCTTTCCCATCAAGCTGATTCTGCCCGTAGCTGGAGAGTTGGGAATTGATTTTATTCAAGTTGAGTCCATGAATCACTGTGTCAACTGTTTGCATTTAGATAGTTAATGTATACTTGTGTGCCCTCTGCCCAGCATGTTTATTTGGAATTCCTTGTTCCCTGTTTTTCCATTATTGGCTTGGAGATTAGGTTTCTGCCTCCACGCATCGTTTTTTCTACTGAATTTGGACTTCAGGTGATTTATCTGTGGTTGTACAGGGTCACCTCCCCAGTCTCTGCCAAACATCTTCAGTCACCATCAGGAAGCTTTTACACACCAAGACCCAGTTTGAGCTGCATTTAATAATAATTTTCTACTAAAAACCCACCCCTTTCTTGGTATAGCTTCTCCCTCCCTCTTCCACAGGTGTTTTTTAGTTCTTTTGTCTCTCTCCTCTCACGCTCAAACCTCTTCTGAAGTGCTGGGGTTTCATTTCTGCTTGATTTCTGCCCGCTGGAGTTGACATTTGCTTTGTGCTTGTCTGAGCATCCTCAAGACTTCAAGGGAAATTCTGGCACCCACCTGAATCCTAAGAGGCACATCCTAGTGTTGTGATCCCCCAGACTTCTCCTGAAAGCTCAGCACCAGCAAATCCCATCTGGATGTGCTCAGCTCCCGGGATGGGTTTGCACGTTCCCTCTCGCTGCGTTTGTGTCGTCTCTGGCTGCTGCCGTCAGCTGAACCCCGGGACTGACAAAGCACTTTCTGTCATTGTCCATGAATTTTGGCACATCAGCCGGCAGTGGAGCTGGACTGGTCTCTCCCAAGGCTCGTTCCTTGCTCCTCGTGTTTCTCCTGCCTCCCTGGGGGCCCATTTGACCCACACTTTGCTGTAGAAACACAATGTTCTGTGTTTCCCTGCGTGCCGTTGCTGAAGCAGTAAAACTGCCAGCACAGCTCACAGTGTGTTGACATGGACTCCCCTTCCAAGAGAAGTCCTAATCCAGGGAGAGAAATACCTGGCTATGAAGTTTCAGTTCACCCTGGAGGTCAGTGCTCTCTGGTCCCATTGGAAAGCAAATTCCAGCCTCAGCCTTTTCCCCTCTGTCCCCACAGCTGCAGCTCTCTAGCAAACCTTGGCCAGTCCTTTCCCCTTGGGAGTGAGAAATCAGTGGGCTCCCTGCAAACACGAGATGTCCCAGGAGCCATCTCTTGTGGTTTGAAAATCCTCGATGATTTATCCAAAGAGAGGTTTTTCATTCGACAAGTTCTGAGAGCATCTGCCACGGATTAACTTCTTTCTTTGTTTCATAAATAAAATACCATTTCTGCCCTTTCCCTGGGGCCTCATTGATCGTGGGCATGGACACAGAATCATAGAATCCACAGAATGGCTTGGGTTGGAAGGGACCTTAAAGATCATTTAAGTTCCAACCCCCCATGGGGTTGAGATGGGAGAGGTGAAGTCCAAATTTCTCAGCAGGCTGCAGCCCTGACCAGACACTCGAGCTCCAAGGGCCCCACATCCAGTTTGTTGTTCTTGCTGCTTTTATGCCTTTTTCAATATCTCCAGAAAGTCAGTATCTCATCTCAGGCTGGTCCCATGCTGTGTGCTTAAAGGGCAGCTCTGTCTCACCATCTCTCTGCGCCCTTCTGGTTTTCTGTTCGTGTTCCTCTGCCTGCACAAAGCCCAGACTGGTTGGAAACCAGAGCCATGGGAAGGGGGGAAAGGAGAGCAGCTCTGCTGGCTTTGGATTTGTGGTCTCTGCACCTACTGCTGTCTCTCACACCTACCCAAAACTAAAAACAAGTTTGTGCTGCCACCAGAGAATCCCAGAATGGTGTGGGTTGGAAGGGACCTTAAAGTCACCTAGTTCCAAACTTCTGCCATGGGCAGGGACACCTTCCACTAGACCAGGTTGCTCCAAGCCCCGTCCAAACTGGCCTTGAACACTTCCAGGGATCCAGGGGCAGCCACAGCTTCTCTGGGCAACCTGTGCCAGGGCCTCCCCACCCTCACAGCCAAGAATTCCTTCCCAATATCTAAACTAAATCTCTCATGAAACCAGCTAGCCCTCAGGGACAGATTGGGGCTCCCCCCTTCGTTGTGGGGCTGCCCCAGTTCCTGCCCTTTGTGAGTCCAGCTGGGCAGGAACAGGCCCCCCCCCTGCAGCTCCCAGGGCAGGGGTTTCCTGTTGGAAATGCAAAATTGCAAAAACCTCCGAAAGATGAGAAGAGCCAAAACATGCACAGATGTTTTATCTTCCCACCTTTTCATCCCGCTCCCGTTTGTGTTGAGCCGAAGGGCCGAATGGGGAGCATCCATCTTTTCAGTTTGAAAATGCCAGTGTCCCGCTGGATGTGGATGTTTTATTCCTGCAGGATTTGTCAGAAATTTTCACGTTCGTAATTACTTTTAAGTAAGAAATAGTTAAGTTTTAAAAATAACTTCATGTACTTTCAGCATTGCAAGACGCACTTTCAGTATGGAAATTCTCAGACTGATTTGCAAAGAGGGACAGACGACTTCCAAAACAAACCCCACTTTTTAGGACGGGGGGAACGGTTTTAAACTAAAAGAGGAGAGATTTAGATTGGATTTTAGGAAGAAATTCTTGGCTGTGAGGGTGGGGAGGCCCTGGCACAGGTTGCCCAGAGAAGCTGTGGCTGCCCCATCCCTGGAAGTGTCCAAGGCCAGGTTGGATGGGGCTTGGAGCAACCTGGGATAGTGAAGGTGTACCTGCCCATGGCAGGGATGAGCTTTAAGGTCCCTTCCAACGAAAATCATTCTGAGATTCCATGATTTTATCTCCCAGCTTCTGTCTTACAGGAGTCTGTTCCAGCAATGCCACCACTGCATTCCACCCGTATTTTCCCAAATAGTTTCCCAACTTCTGGGCTCTGAAAGGCTCCTCCGGTTAATCTCTGTGCTTTGGATGAGGTGAGATCCTGTTGGAAAAGGAATCCTTAAAAGATCTGGGATGTAGCCTTGTGTGCTCTGCAGGGAGGGCTCACACTGAGACAGCAGTTGAATGTTCTGTGTTTACAGAGCCCGATGTTGGGATGGGACAGTTCTGTCTCCTGGCAAACTCCTCGGGATTTCTCCTTTATGCCTTCCAGACTGACCCTCGCATGCAATTGTGTGTGTGTGTGGGAGGGGGAGTTTTAATTTTCATATAAAACTGGAGTATTAAAAACCAGCAGGAGATAGGGAGGGAGGTGAGGCTGCTTTGTGGTGGCTGCAGAAAAGGGAAGAGGGTAGAAATGTTCTTTCCATGGATGTGTGCTCCGCTGTCACGAATCCACCTTCGTGTTGGATAAGACCACATCTGCATGTGGAGGGGAGGAGGGGGGGAGACAAACCAGGCAGGAGAGGCGCTGATTAAATCAAGGCAAAGCTTGGCAGCGCTGGGGAACAGCCTGATGTGTATCAGCCAGCACGTGTGCAACACATGTCGGAGCTTGATGTTCCCATCGGGAGCCGTGGGCAGATGGCAGAGAGCAGGATGAGAGGTACAGACCTTCCTCTCACCGGGGGCTCAGTCCTGCCCCAGCACCCTCTTACCCACAGAATCCCAGAATGATTTGGGTTGGAAGGGACCTTAAAGCTCATCTCATTCCGTCCCCTACCATGGGCAGGGACCAGGTTGCTCCAAGCCCCGTCCAGCCTGGCCTTGAACACTTCCAGGGATCCAGGGGCAGCCACAGCTGCTCTGGGCAACCTGTGCCAGGGCCTCACCACCCTCACAGGGAAGAATTCCTTCCCAATTTCCCATCTAACCCTGCCCTCTGGCAGTTTAAAACCATCACCCTTTGTCCTATCAACTATTCTTTGGGATTGAGTGATCCCCTCCTACTCACCATGAGCACACCTGAGCTAAGGAACTTACCCAATATATCACTATCACAAGGCTTATCCTGGTGGGATTCAGTTCCTCCAGGGACCACACTCATCTGGGGACAGTCCTGCAAGGCAGCTCATCTCCTGTCTGCTTAGATGGGATCCCCCAGAGCTGGAGCAGGGAGCCCACAGCACACACATCTGTCTCCAGGGAGCTGCTGATCTCTTCTCCCAGGTAACAAGTGACAGGACAAGAGGAAACAGCCTCAAGTTGCACCAGGGGAGGTTTAGATTGGATGTTGGGAAAAAATTCTTCATGGAAAGGGTGGTCCAGCCCTGGCACAGCTGCCCAGGGGCAGTGGTGGAGTCACCATTCCTGGAGGGATTTAAAAGCCATGGGGATGTGGCACTTGGGGTGGTTCGGCGGTGGGCTTGGCAGTGCTGGGGGAACAGTTGGACTCGATGATCTTAGGGGGCTTTTCCAACCCAAACAATTCCATGACTGAGCCTGTCCCAGTCCTGGGGGTTACCTGGTGCACCCATTTTCTGTGGGCAGCCTCTAAGGAGCAGCTGGGTTGAGCTTCCTGTCCCAGAGCCACCTAAACTCGGGCACTGATGGATGGCTTAAGTCAGGAGGGATTGATGTGTCAGCTCCCCACCCAACACCAGGCTGCTTTCTAGGGATTATTCACTTTCTTTCCCGAGTCCTGGGGCTGCCCGAGTGTTACGACTTTACTGCAACCAGAGTCTTTGGGAGGGGAAAAAATGTTGAGGATTTGCTGCTTCAGACTCTCTTTTCCTGCAGTGACTTTTGACTCTGAGCGGCCACAGCAAGTGCCAATGCCTGGGAATGTTTGGGAATGTCTGGGAATGTCATTCCTGCGCTCTGCAATGCGTCCCCAAAGGAAAGGCAGAGTCCTATGGATTTTGCAGCAAACGTTTTGCCAGTTTCTAGTCCTGTTTCATAACCCTGATGGCATTCTTGGCCTCCCTGGGTTTGTGATTTATGGGGATGTATTCCCAGCCTTTTGGGGGAAGCAGGAGCTCTGGCTGCAAGCTGTTCCTGTGTAAGCATCAGGCTCCCCCTGAGTTTATCCTGTGCTATCAGGAGAAGCTGTGTGTGCATCTGAGCACGGATAAATACATTTTATGTGTTAGATACGTTTGCAGTGCTCACTTGTGATGCTTTAAACACACACCGAAGCTGTGTTAAAATCAGGGGTTTTAAACCTGCTGCAAAATCTCACCCTCTCCAAACAATTTAGTTAATTAACCAGCTAAATCAGTTCTTGCTGATTCTCCCTTGCAGATACCCCTCCTGAAGGAGATTTTTCTTTAGATTTGGATGAAATGCAACAGTTGAGTCATGATTTTCTCCCTGGCTCTGCTGCCGGAGCAGGGAATGTTGTTCACAATACTGGCTGTTGCCATATGCTTTTTTCATCAAGTTAAAGGGTGCAACTTTCTTTTTTGCTTCCCCCTCCACTGACTCACTCCCCAAATATGTTTCTGGTTAGGATGCCTTGTGACTTCTTCCTGACAGAAGGTTTTCTAGTTTGCAGGCAGCCCTGGGAGTCGCCTCTGCGAGCTCTAAAACATCCCAGCTCCTGGGAGGAGAGGATGGGTGTCCTGGAAGGGAGGAGCGGAAAGATGCTTACCTGGTTTTTGGGTGCTTGGTGTCTTTTGGGAGCTCTCCCGCCCCAGAAATGGTTTTCCAGAAGCTGGGCAGTCCCGCTCCGATGCCCTTCCCATGTGGATTGTTGTGCCTGGGATGTCGAGGAAATGTCCAAGGGAATTTTGATGAGATCTCCCTGCTGGATCCTGTGCGGGGCCAGGAGTTGGACTCAGTGATCCTTGTGGGTCCCTTCCAGCTCAGGATATTCTGTGATTGTGTGATTAGGTGAACTTGGCCTTTTATCTGTTTATTTTAAGAAATGCTGGAAGTTAAGGTCAGGAGATGCTGCTTGGAAAGGATCTTGGAGAGACAGACAGACCGACATGTCCCTGCTGGATTTCTTTTAAGGCTTTGCCTTCTGTTGACCCCCAGACCTTCCCCACTGATGCCAGATTTCCTAAGCAGGCTATAAATCATTCCAGTGATGCTTCCTGAGCCTGACCTTGCACCTGCAAGCACGGGAGTGGGGATCTGAAAACCAGGGTCCATCACACTTGTAGATGAGCATCCCATCCTCACTTCCCAAAGCCCTCACGGCCCAGGAGATGCCAGAGACTGGGAAGAACAGCTTGGCCTTTTGCAGCTGCAGGAACTGAGATGCTGAGAGTTAAGTGACTGGCCCAAAGCCAAAGTGCTTGGAAATGAGCCCAAATCTTCCTCATATTAGCTGGGATATGACTGTGTAGCATTCCTTGCCCTGCTGGAAATGTCACCCGTGGTCTCTGGAGCAGCTATCCTGCAAAGAACATCTTTTTTTTTTTTTTTTTTCCCCTGAAATCTCTTTTCCTTACAGGACAACCCCCATCTGTTTGATCTTGTGGGATGCAGGAGAGCAGGAACGTGCCAGCCTTTGTAGCACTTCTCATTTCCTACAGCCTTGCCTGGAAAGTTAACTCGGGGCTTCTCCACGCTGGGAATTTTCCAGAGAAAGCTGTTCCAGCTGAGTGGTTCTCCAGCAGCGCATCCCTGGGTGTCGGGGTGACGGCAGAAGGACATGTAAGGACACTGCAGGGTGTCCCTGCCTGATCCTGGCACCTCTCCCAGGGAACAGAAAGCTGGATTCTCATTCTCCCTGCCCCTTCCCAAAGCGTGGGAGCTGCTCTTCCCTGTGCCACCTGGGAAGTCACTTGCTGTGACCACGAGCTGTTTGGGGACAGAAGGTGGCAATTGTGGTGCCACCTGCCAAAGCCACCTGAGATCCCAGTGCTGCTCCCAGGACTTGGGTTTGTTCTGTTGGACAGCAGGTCCAATCTTTCCACTGGGGTCTCTTCCAGGAAGGACAAGTCATTTATACCCAGCCCTCCACATGGTAACCTCTCCTTGGAGATCCAGGAGTGACTCCTGCAAACTGGTGCCAAATTTCCATGTGATTTGATGGAACTTTGGGGTTTTTACTGTGGATTTTTTTTCCTTATTCTTTCCACTGCTGTTATCTCTGTTCTTTCCTGGCTCTGTCCGTCATCCAGTGTCACCAAATCCAGTGTCATCACTGGGGAGATGGAGGAGGAGGAGGCAGAGGTGAATCCCTGCAAGGGATAAAGGTTGGAATAACCCATCCTTGCTCAGCTGGCGGCATCTCCAGTGCCCAAAACACAATGGAGAGCTGGAAGCAAATCCTGGCCACTCCACAGCCCTGCAGGGAAGGACAAGGGAACTGGAGGCTTGAAAAAAATACCCTGGCAGCACAACCTTATGGTTGAAAAAAAAAATCTGGATGTGTCAGGATTTTGGCTGTTGGATGGAGAAGTGGACAAGGTGCCAAAAGTTGCTGGTGCTCGGTGTGGAGAGCTTTGAGGAGCCAAACAAGGTGATAAATGCCCTGTTCATCACTTGACAGGCCAAGATGGGAGAGCAGAGGCCTGGGTTGGGATCCCAAACCTGCCCAGTGCCCCCCATCTACCCCCGAGAAGGCAGAACTGAACCTCCCACTCGTTGCTTTGGCTCCTGATTCCCAGGAGCTCTCCCTGTGTCTGTACTGCCTGTGGAGCAGCAGCCCCAGCTGAAACCATGGCATCCATCCTGGGGAACAACCAACCACCCCCGTCCTGACAGACAAGGGGTGCTGGTTTCTCACTGCAGAGAGCAGGGTTAGATGGGATATTGGGAAGAAATTCCTGGCTGTGAGGGTGGGGAGGCCCTGGCACAGGTTGCCCAGAGAAGCTGTGGCTGCCCCTGGATCCCTGGATGTGTCCAAGGCCAGGTTGGACGGGGCTTGGAGCAAACTGGTCTGGTGGGAGGTGTCCCTGCAGGGGTGTGGAATGAGATGAACTTTAAATGTCACTTCCAACCCAAACCATCCTGTGATGCTACAATCCCATGATCTCTCTGCCATGGTGACCTCCTCTCACCCCATACAGCTCCCCCCTTCCCATCTCCTTCCCAAGAGCTTCCCGGGGGCCTGTTAAGCCACTTCAGAGCATTGACCTGATTTTCTCCTCTTCCCTGTGCGTCTCCAGGATGTTTCCTATCACGCTGCCATGGGCCTTGGCTTCTCCTCCCACCCTCCCACGGCTGTGTGCAGCAGCGTCTCGCAGCACATTCCTTCACTCTGTAATCTCCGGCTTGCTATCTAAGGAGTTGAAGGATATTTCCACCCCAACAGTGCCAGAAAATACTGGCAACCACCTCCATCTACCGTCCTCCCGTACACACATCCAGCTCCCCAGCTCTCTGATACTCTGCCATGTTCAAACAACCATCACTGACAGGCAGCTCTCGAGGCAGCAGGTTGTTTTCTTTTCTGGCTGGGTTTTTTCCCTCCCCCCCCCTTTTCCAAGCCTCAGCTGGTTCCTGCAGCTTCTTGCCCTGGTGACTGGGTTTGACTCTTCACACCGAGAGTCTGTGCCGTGCCTGCAGCACCAGAGATGAAAACCTGCCACACACACAACTTTAGCTTGGCCTCTCTGTTCCCCGGGGAGCAGCAGGTCCGAGATGTGCCTGATCATTGCTGATTCCATCAATATCATCCTGCTGCACCTCAGGAACCATTCCAGACCAGCTTCATATGGCACTAACTGGCAGCAGGGATGAAAGGTCCTGGTCTGCTCCCAGCTGGGGATTGTCACTGGTATTTTTGTTGGTCTAGCAGTGATTGCTCTCTGTCCCGAGGTCTCAGCCACCCTCAGCTGTGAGGACACAAGTGGAGGACCATCATTCCAACATGTGGTGGAGTTTGGGGCATCCTCAGTGCTGGATTCATCACGCAGTGAGTGCAGACATTTACCTGCAAATGGAGACTGGAGCCACTCCATGCATGGCAGTAACTTCAGACCCACCTTGGGAGAGAACACGGAACCACGGAATGGTTTGGGAGATCATCTTGTTCCAGCCCTCTTGTCATGGGCAGGGATGCTACAAGAAGCTGGAATGAAGCTGTTCCTCTTTAGATCAGGCAGCAGCTCCACCATCCTCCAGTTTAAGCAATGAGCTGGCCAGAGAAGGTGTGAGAGCCCTGCTGGCACAGTGTGGGCACACAGACCACCCTGTTTCCTGGCTCAGCTTTAAAACCTGCTAAGGATGGTGATTCCCCTCCCTCTTTCACTCCCTTATATCTAAACAGTCTCCCTAAAGTGATAATCTGAGTTTTTTTCCAAGTGATTTGTCCATTGCTTTTTGCCCATCCCTTGTGGAAAGGGGGAACAGCACATTTTCTCCCTCTTCCATCCCTCCCTCTCTAGATAACATCTTCAGGTAGGTAAAAGAGGGTTTATCATCATTCTTTCTTTCTCCAGGGTAAAGACCCTGAATTCTTTCAACCTTTCCTCATCTGTCCCTCTCCTGTCTCACCAGGATCTGCTGATGAACTTGGAGTGGGGGTCCCCAGTGTCCCTATTTTGCAGGGGATGTGAGGCTGCACCAGGAACTGTCAGAGCACCACAGCGAGTTCAGCTGCAGTCACTGTGTGTCTTCCAGGGGCTCAAAAGTCACCTCAATTTCACGCTTCAGTGGGGGTTTGAGCATTCCCAACATGGTTGCCCATTCCTGGCCGGCTGAGAGCCCACCTCTCCTTCCTACAGGAGCTGCCAGTGGCTCCCCCAGCTCTGCTCGGAGACAAAATTCATCCCACCAGGCTGATTCAATAACACGGACCTTATTAAACCACCCCGACCTGCTCTGTCTCTATTTTTCCAGCACTAACTGCATTACCACCCCGCCTGCATCCGACCTTTCCGGTGAGGACTGAAGCTGAAAAAGCACAAACCCATCCAGCTGTCTGGGCATCATCCGTCTCCGGCTTCCCCCGGCACAACGGGCTCCCAAACCTGCTCAGGGGCCACAGCTACACGGGGGAACTCGGGTGTCTGAGAGGCAAATAAAAGGTATTTTCAACCCCTGGAATATTGCAATATCAGAATATTGATTTTCTGATTGATGTTCCCCAAAGCCCTTTATTCAGCCCGGCGCTGAGCCCGGCGATCCCCACGGAGAGACATGGATGTGACTGGGAAATCTGAGCCCGGTGTCCATTAGGGCACTAACCCTCCTGCTTCCCTGCAGCCTCCCGGTGTTAGTTTCCCTGCAAAAGGAAGCAATTTGGGGTTATTTTTTAACCAATCCTGCACACAGGGGCTGTTGTGCTTTTCCACAAAGCAAACCACGCCAGCCATCCCGTGCATACTGATCCCGGCTCCAGCAGGGAGCTGCATCCTCAGTGGTTCTGGTCACTGCTGTGTGTCCAACCTCAGCTTCTCCACCTGTAAAATAGGGAGAGAATTGTTGTAGTTTCCTTGGCTGCAGCCATTTGTACCGGGATATGATCAGGGACTGTGGGTAATCTGTGCCCAGGGAGGCTGCTCGCACACACCCCGAACCCAGCAAGAGGAGCCAGGATATAAAGTCCCAAATTCCTAGAATGGTTTGGGTTGGAAGGGACCTTAAAACCACCTAGTTCCAACCCTCTTGCGTGGGCAGATATATTTGGGTTTGGTAAAAAAACAAGATACAAGGGCAGTCTGGGGAGCCCCATGGACACCCAAGAGAAGTGGTTGTAGGGGACGATGCTGAGTCACTCCCCCTGAACGTGTGACTTGGGGTCTGGGGGAAATCTGGGGGACTCACGCAGGGTGAAAGTGTCCTTCTCCATCAGGGCTGTGTCCCCAGACACCCCATGGTGTCCCTGTGGCGTCAGAGCTTTGCTCAGGTGCCCGTTATCACCCGGCTCTCGCAGAGCTCTGACGTGGGAATCAATAAAAACCCTCCTTCTGTGCTTTTTGTTCTCCGACAGCACGTGAGCAAAGGCAGCCAGAGCCAGCCAAACGTCCTCAGTGCCCTCCTCTCCCTCTCCCTCCTCCTCCTCCTCCTCAGTTTTCCGCAGCAGGGGTGGGATTTATCAGGAGGGTGTGATTTATAGGACAGGTGTGATTTATGGGGCTGCTGCTATACTTGTTTGGCCGTCGGGGCTATGCAGCCTTGGAGAACTCCCTGCACCAGCGTGGCTTCCTTGGAGTCCCTGATTCCCGAGGTTTTGGATGCTTCTGGGACCTGACAATGGGAATGAAGTGGTGGTGTTCCTGCTGCCGGACTCTCCTTCCTTCTGGCTGGGCTTGGGGGCAGTGGATGCCCTTCCTGGGGAGCCCAGGGCCGTGTGGCTCCTTCTCAGGATGCCACATGAAAGGGGAGGTGTGAGGTTTTGGGGGATAATTGGTCTATAAGTGTGTTCCAACTCTCTCCACATCTGGGTTTCCCCATTCCCCCCCCTCTGAGCTGCTGCTGTTGTATCCCTGGTCATGGGGATGAAGAATAAGCCCACTTCAGAGTGTTTTTAGGGGCTGTGGGGTGGGGACAGCACCCTGACACCAGGGTTGGTGGTGCAGGCCAGCATGGAGCACCCCAGTACCATCCAGAGAGAGGATGGGTGGCCCAGCCTGGTGTTTCTGGGGCTTTCACAGTGGGAAAATCATCCCAGTCCTTCCCCATCCTCATTGCCTTGAGCAGCACTGGACAGCCCGTCCCCAGGGCTGGATTTTCTTCCCCATTCCACAGTGTGGGGATGTGCACACGTGCTCCAGAGCAAACTCCAGAGCATGTCCCTGGGGGCGGGCGTGACCTGGCACATCTCAGGGATGCCCCTCGGGTTCCCTAACAAAGCCTGAGTGATGAGCTTTGCCTCGCCCTGATAGAGGGAAAACCTGGCCGGGAGCCAGTTTCCCCGGACCGTTGGGGATGGGAGAGCCAGGGCTGGAGAGATAACGGGATGTGTCGGTGCCAGGGCTGGGGTGGGGCGGGGGATTGGTGCTGCAGCACTTGGTGGTGCCGGCTGTGGGGCTGCCACTCTGGAATCACACAGGACAGTTTTCCTCCCCTACAGGGTGCCAGGGGCAGTTTTCCTCCCCTCCTTCCTGACCTGGGAGACCTGCAGGGTGCTGGGTGCCAGCACAGGGTGCATTCTCACAGCTCCACTTTCCATCAAGTGACTGCCCCAAAAGGGCCTGAAGAGAAGCTGTGAATAATTCGTGGTGTAATTTGGGGATTTTTTTTTCCCCCTCCCACTGCTTCCCAGTAAATCATTCCCAAATAGACGTTTTCCACTATCTGGCCAGCTCTGCAGATGAATGTCAGATCCCTCAGATGAATTATTTGGGATTTTTGGTGTTGCTGACTAACAGTGGATAAATGACACTGGGTGTTCCCTCTGACACCCCAGAGCCACCAACCCCGGGGATGGTGATTGAGTGTTGCGTGACATTTGGGTTTTCTTTGAGCCCCAGCTCCATGGGAGAAATCCAGCCTTCCAGCCTGGACTTTGTATTTGTAGAGGCAAATGAATAGGAGGCCTTCTGGAGGTGGAAAAAAGCCAGAACGGGAGAGGCAAAGGCTCAAAAAAAAAATCTAATGGACAATAGAAAGTGATTTAATATGTTGTATAATATGGGAGAAGAGGGGGTGTGGGAGATGTTTGAACCTTTGGGATGGATGGAGGCAATGGTCCAACATCCCTGGGGGTTCTGGAGGTGTTTGAAAGATGGATGGGGAGGGCAGCAGCTGAGTGGGACACGTTCCTGCATCCCTGTGCAGCACTTACTGCTGGAAGTCATGAGGTGACAGTAAGAGTCCAAGGTGAATGGTACCAAACCCATCCCTCGGGCACAGGTGCCGCAGAGGAAGATCAGTAATGGAAGGAGGTCCTAGGAAATGCCAGCTGGGAGACACTCAGGCACCAAGCAGGGAGCTGGAAGGATATTTTGCAGCCCTGGGCATCAATCGGCTTTTAGGAGAATTTACCTGGGATTTATCCAAATTCTCCATCCCATGGATTCAGGTGTGCAGCTAACAACTCCCTCTGGCTAAAACAGATGTTTTAGGATGCTCCAAGGACACCAAGTGCAAGGACCCTTCTGACCGTGGGGACAACCGACCAGAGAATGATTTGAGGCACGTTGCTTTCTTTGTGGGCCAAGGCAAGAGTGACACTTGGTGGAGGTCACTTCTGGCAGCTGGGAACATCAGAAGGAGGTCACTCCTGGCAGCTGGAAACATCAGAAGCACATAGAAAAAGGATAAAAGATAAACGACAGCGCAGGGATTAATGTCAACAGGAAACTAAGGCCTGACACGGGCCGAGCCAGGAGCGGTGTGTCATGAAGAGCTGATTGCTGAGGAAAAAAAACTCCCAGCCTGAGGCTTCAAGAGCTTAATTGAGCCTAATTCCTGGAAAGAAGGTGAAGAGGGGACAGAGAAGAGCCCTGCAGCGGGGTTTGTCCTGCAGCACAAGCCTGGCAGGCTCTGGTGCACCGCGGGTGATGGCAGGAACCTGCGGCAGGGAAATGAGGTGAGATTTTGTAGCTGTAGGGCAACGAAACCTTGGCTTGACTTACCCGGGGAGAAGGTTCCTCACTCTGGCTTCGTGTCTGGTACCTGAGTGTAAATATCTCTTGCAGGCTAGGATTTATTCCAGAGGCTGCCAGGAAAAGTTGTGACTGCCCCATCCCTGGAAGTGTTCCAGGCCAGGTTGGAGCAACCTGGGATAGTGGAAGGTGTCCCTGCCCATTGCAGGGGGTTGGAATGAGACAGTCCTTAAGGTCCCTTCCAACCCAAACCGTTCTGTGATTGTAATCTGTGATTTTGTAACCTTTGGGCATGAAGGACCAGGCTGGACAGTTGTGAGTCTCAAATCTTGGTCTCTGGCTTCATCCCACGTGTCCTTGGCCATCAGATGAGAGGGACTTTGGACAAGGGCATGGAGTGACAGGACAAGAGGGAATGGCTTCCCACTGACAAAGGGAAGGGTTAGATGGGATATTGGGAAGATATCACTTCCCTGTGAGGATGGTGAGGCCCTGGCACAGGTTGCCCAGCGCAGCTCCGGCTGCTCCTGGATCCCTGGAAGTGTTCCAGGCCAGGCTGGACAGGGATTGGAGCAACTTGGTCACAATCACAATCACAATCCAGACAGACTAAACCTGCCCATCTCAAGCGCCTCCTCAAGATCCTCATCACAAATCTCATTCATCCTTTCATTACAGGGATACTGGATTAATTCCATGCATGGCCCAGGTGATGGCACATGCACAACATGCAGCTGTGACAGCGTCACTGCTCTGCACATACATTCAGAAAAAGAAAAGGGCCACGTCATGTGGATGCTTCCAAAATGACAAAATCAGGGAAGAACGAATGTGGCCAGGAATAAACAAGGAAGCAGAGTTACCCAGCATGTTTCCTTTGCCAGAAGTGTGACCTTGTCTCTGCTGGGAAATGGCCATTTGTGAAAAGGGAACCTTGGCTACGTCCAACAGACGCTTAGAGGTGGAAGGGGATGAGGAGACAGAGGGGTTGGAATGAGATGGTCTTTAAGGTCCCTTCCAACCTAAACCATTCTGTGATTCCATGATTTTGTGAAGCAAAGATCTTGCAAACCCCCGTGTGAGGAGGAGCAGTACCAGTGGCAGTGCGTTCAGAGGTGTTGGAGGCACATAATGTGCTGGAGGGAATAACAAGCAACTGCTTTCCTCCTTTTCGGGCTTTTCTTCTGAAACATCATCGTTCAGGAAGAACTGCAGACAGGGAATTTCAAGGGCCAGGTGAAGTGAAAGGGTGACAGGGGCCAAGGAGGGGCTGCACACACCAGGTCAGAGCACGCTGAGCTCGGACAATTTGAGGAAACAGAGCTTTTGTTTACACGGAGATTTTGGGGGATTTCTTTACTTCTGGAGAGCTGGGAGCTCAGTCCTGCTGCTTTTCCAGCTCCAACCACCCAGTGAAGGCACAGGGCAGAGTTCCATGGCTGGTCACCCTGGGAAGAGCCAGTCGGACCGGCTTGCCCGCAGCCCTGGAGCAGCCAAGCAGGAACACCAGCAGGAACAGCAGCTGCTTTCAACAACTGCCCATAAGAGTTTAAAAACCAAAATAAAGGTCAAAAAAAAAAAAAGGGAGGGGGGGAACAAAACTAATTGAATAAACCCACGACAGGGAAGTAGCCGCTCAGCTTCACCGCTGGTTTCCCGAGGATGCCCATGGAGTCACTTCATGGGAAAAGTATCCTGGTTTCCACCAAGCAGGGGCAGAAGGACCGGTGGGCTGGAAGCAGCGCTGCGGGCAGGTCTGGTAGGTATCATCCCTGTCCCGATGGAAGCGGCCGCGCGTTTCGGCACCTTATTTGGCTATTGCTGCCCGTGCGGAGCGAGGACTCGCTGCAAACAGTGGGAAGAGCCCTGGGGATGCTTGGCTGCCTCTGACGCAAGAGCCCCGCCGGTACATTTTTGACCTTGCTTTGCCTCTCGGCCGCCCGGGCGCTGGAGATCACGCTGCCTCTCCCTCCACACACCCACCGGCCGAGGGAAGGAGCCCCCGGGGATGGAAAGGGCAGGGGAAGCGGCTTCCCCGTCCTCAGGGAAAAGAGGAAAAAGAGAAACGAGGGGGTTTAAGGGCAGAAGGAACCGGCAGCCTCCGCTCACGGCTGCAATCAGCTGTACTAAAAGGTTACTCGCTCCGCGGAGCCGTATCCAATTGCATCAGCTGGGAACCTCGTCCAACACGCCGGGCTGAGAGTAACCCTTTCTATTTATTGCCCTATTGTTTGACGCTGGAGGAACACGGAGATACCATCTGGGAAAGCTTTGTTGTTGCAGACCGGCTTTCCCCTGCGCTCCAAAGTCACCCTCTAAGTTACACTCCAGCTCCCAGGTTCGGGGGGATGGAATGGGGGTTATGCTGACAGGGATTGAGGCCCCAGGAGGATTTGAGGGGGCAGGTCCGTCCTCCCGCTGTTCAGGGCAGCAGTCACCCAATCTCCTTCTGGCAGCATCAGCCTCGTTAACCCAAATCCTTGGATAAAACCTGTTTTAGTCTGCCTGGAGCAAGCTCAGGAAAGGTTTTATTAGTGCATATGATAAAGGAGAGAAACGTCCCTTTATAAATATCTCCACTATAACAGCAAAGTGAAAAGTGGGAAAACTTTATCCATTGAGAGGGTTTGTTGCCTCCACGGCGCCAAAGCAACCTGTTCTTAGTGGAAGGTGTCCCTGCCCATGGCAGGGGCTTGGAACTGGATGGTCTTCCAGGTCCCTTCCAACCCCAACCATTCCATGATACTACGGTCCTAAAACTCCCACTGCCATTCGCTACATGGGATGCGGGAATGGTGCTCATGGAGCTTTGGGCTGGCAGAGCCATCCCCGAGGCTGCCGGGGAAGGTACGGCTTTGCCGGGATGTGAATTCCCATCGCCCGGCAGAGTGCGGGACACATCCACCTCAAACCGCAGCCCCTTCCGCGCGTCGGTTTTTCAGGAAGCCCGGTTGCCTGGCGGGATGTGTGTATCACTGGGTGGAGAGCTACAGGAAGCGGATAATGGTTTTTTTTCCTCCATTTGTGCCACTTCAGACCCTTTTATTTAAAGACAGTTCCCATTTCCCAGATTCGCAGATGATGAGGATGGAGGGAGCCAGCCCATCGCCCGGCCTGGGCACGGACACGGACTACTACGCCAAGGTAGGGCTTTGCTGAACGGGAAGGATTCTGCCTGTGAATTTGGGGCACCCTAAAGGGTGCAGAGTGGGCATGGTTGCCATGTGTGTTTGGGACATTAAGGTTCCAGCGGCCCTAATGGATGCTCTCCTGGCCAGTTCCCAAGTTCCCCACTCTGCCTGCCCTGGGATCACTGGCCATGAGCTGAGCCAGGACAAACTAAGCCAGGATGAGCCCAGCTGGGATGAGCTGAGCCGAGCTGGGCTGGACAGAGCCGTGCTTGCCGGGCCAGGATGAGCCCGGCAGAACCGAGCAGGGATGAGTCGTGCCGGGATGAGCCCAGCCGGGCTGAGCCGAGGCAAGCCAAGCTAGGCTGGGCAGAGCCGGGCTGTGCCGAGCCGGGCTGAACCGGGCCGGGATGAGCCGAGTCGAGCAGAGTCCGGTCGGGCAGAGCCGCGCTGGATAAGCCGGGCCGAGTAAAGCCGAGCCGGGCTGGGCCGAGATGAGCTGAGCCGAGTAGAGCCGAGCCCAACCGGGCCGGGCAGAGCCGGGCCGGGATGACCCCAGCCGGGCCGCCCCCCGGCGATTCCCGGATGTTGGAGCGGCCCCCGCTTGCTCCGTCCTTCGCTTCCATAAAAGGCCAAGGGGCCCGGCAGCGCGGGACGCGTTTTTCCTTTAATTATTATCCCCCTCCTCCTCCTCCTCCTCCCTCCCCTCGCTCCCTCCTCCTCCCGCCGCTCCGCCCGCCCTGCTCCTCCCGCGGCGGCCCCGCAGGCAGCGGTGGGGGCGGCGGGAGCGCGGCACCCCCGTCCCGATCCCGCCCCACCGCGCCCCCAGCCCTGCCCCGGGGCGCGGAGCGGGCATTGCCGGGCCGATCCCGATCCCCCGATCCCTGATCCCGCTCCCCCGCTCCGTGCCGGGCGCGGCCGGCGGCGCAGGAGGCCGGGGCCATGGCGCTGGACGGGATCCGCATGCCGGACGGCTGCTACGCCGACGGGACGTGGGAGCTCAGCGTCCATGTCACCGACCTGGGCCGCGACGTCACCCTGCGGGTCACCGGCGAGATCCACATCGGCGGCGTCATGCTGCGCCTCGTCGAGAAGCTCGGTGAGTGCCCCGGGACCCCCCGCCCTGCGCGGCGCCCTGCCCGGCATCTTCCCGGCTCCCGGTGCAGCGCTCCGCTTCCCAGCGCTCCCGAGCACCCTGATTCAGCGCAGTGCTTTAACTCCTGCTCAGCACCCTGCTCCAGCTCCCAGCACCCTGTCCAGTGGATTGCTCCAGCTCCCAGCACCCTGCTCCAGCTCCCAGCACCCTGCTCCAGCTCCCAACACCCAGCTCCAGCTCCCAACATCCAGCTCCAGCTCCCAACACCCTGCTCCAGCTCCCAACACGCTGCCCTGTGTAGTGCTCCAGTTCCCAACACCCTGCCCTGTGCATTGCTCCAGCTCCCAGCACCCTGCTCCAGCTCCCAGCACCCTGCTCCAGCTCCCAACACGCTGCCCTGTGCAGTGCTCCAGCTCCCAGCACCCTGCTCCAATACGCTGCTTTAACTCCCAGCACCCTCTCTCAGTAGTGTGCTTAAACTCCCAGCACCCTGCCCCAGTACAGTGCCTGAGCACCCAGTGCCCTGCTTTAGCTCCCAGCACCCTGTCCCAGTGCAGTGCTCCAGCACCCTGCTCCAGCACCGTGCTTTGGCTCCCGATATCCAGCTTCAGCTCCCAGCACGCTGCCCCAGCGTTTTTGTTTTAACTCCCAGCTCCCTGTCCCAGTAACAGGGCCTGAGCACCCAGCGCCGTGCTCCAGCTCCCAGCACCCTCTCCCAGTACTGTGTTTTGGGCTCCCAGCACCCTCTCCCAGTAGTGTGCATCAGCTCCCAGCACCCTGCCCACCCCAGATCCCCGCACCCTGCCCTAGCCCCCCATTCCAGCCCCCGGCAGCCCCTCTCCCCCTGCACCCTTCCAGGCTCCCCCCTTCTCCCCCTGCTCCTCCTCACCGCCTCGGGCCACAACCAGCCAAACTTTTAACACCCCGGGGCCTCAGCCCCATCCACCAGCTGCTTCACACCCCGGATTTTGCACAGAGCTAGGAAACAGCTTCACTTTTGGGATGGGGGCGGGGGTTTGTGGGTGCTCTCCAGTTTACGGCAAAACTTAAACCCTGAAGTCCCGTGCGGGGAAAGGGCTTCCCAGGGCCCGCTGTGGCCACGGGGCGATCGGCAGGGGCGACGTGGGCGAGGGGGGGGCTTGGGGACACCGCGGTGTGCGGTGACTTCGGGCGCACACCTGGACAAAGAGCCCGTTTGTCCGGGGCGCGTGGGAACCCTCCGGGATGCGGCGGGGGAGCTTCGGGCGAGAAGAAAAGCGGGGAGCTCCGAAGCCTCTTCCCCCCCCCCCCGCTTTGTCTCTTTATCGGCGCTTTATGGCTCGGGCGTGTTGACTCAGCGGCGGAGCCCGGGCTGATGGCTGTAATTGCTCAAATAAAATATTAATTGCGGAGGTCCCGCGCGTGCCTGCGGCCGTGGGAGTAGCGGAGCTGTCAGCTGCGCCGGCAGGTCCCGCTCCGCTGCTCCTGCGGCTTCTTCCCCCCCCTCTCCCCCCCCCCCCCTCGTGCTTGGGTTTTGATTTATTAATTATCTGAAGTTGCAGGAAGGAAGAGACGGATATAAATACGCTGCTCCTTTCGAGAGGAAGCGAGCCGCTTGCATCAAAGAGTCTCTCGTGCTGGAGTTGGTCTTAACTCTCCGAAAAGTTGATTTTATTTTAGTTTTTTGCCTCAGCGCTGGAGCTGCAGAAAGTTTTGCTGGAGTTGAGCGCTCAGGGGGGAAAAAAAAACCGAAACAAACGAGCTTTCTAGAAATGATAAAAAATCCACCCATGAATGAACAAGTGATGCTCCCCTTGGTGCGGAGCCGTGTGGGGTGTCGGGAGATGCCGAAGCAGAGGGAAAGCCAGGCATGTGCACGGGGCCGGAGCCCAGCTGGGACCTAAATTAGCTCCTGACGTAATGCACCCCCCCCCCAAATGTTTGCCCGGATCCTCTCCACTTGTTAAATTAGGGATTGTATTAGAGGGAAGGAATGCAGCAGCCGCAGCGCCGGGGGAGAGGGGATGGTGCTCCCCGGGGGGCTCAGCCCCAGCGCTCCCCTCCCCGGGATGGTCAAGACCTGTGGATATTCCAGCTGTTGCCTTCCCATTCCCCTTGGCTTTTGTCGCCCAGCCAAGCTATACGTATTTAGTTCCTTTTAATCTTCCTGCGTGTCAGCTCTTCCAGCCCTCTCGTTATTTTTATGGCTCTTCTTTGAGCTCCTGCCAGTTTATCGGGGTCGGGTTTAGCGGAGCGGGGTGGGACGGGACTCGCTCCTCGTCCTCCCGTGCTCCTCAATGCCTTCCTTCATCCAGCCTCTGCGCTGCCTCGTCTCCAGATAAATTAATTTTGCAATTTTTCCACGTTGAAACCCTTCCCCTGCATTTTTAACCTGTTCCTCCCCGCTGTTCCTCCGTCCCTGCTGCTGTTTATTTCCTTATTTTAACAATTCCCAGCGTTAAAAAAATTACTCACGTCTTGCCAAGCAGATTTTTTTCTGTGAGTTTTAAGGAAATTTCCTAAAAATAAAGCTGCCTTGCAGTTCTGGGTTTCCCTGTGGGATCCCCAATGAGCTTAAACGTTGTGGGAGGAGGAGGGAAGAGAGTCTGTGCCTTGGGCAGGGGTTTGCCTGCTCCACCTCTTAGGACAAATCCTAAAGGTTTTGTGCTGCCAGAGGGCAGGGAAAGGAGATTCCTGTGGCCTGCCTGGAGTTTCACTGAAGTTTTGGACATTGCTGGGAATTTGCAGCCAGTCTCTGGTTGTAGGATGCTGGTAGAAGCTCTTCAACCATTAGTGAGCAGGGGGAAAAATGCCTCCCCTCCTCCCAGCAGCAAGGAGAGCTTGGAAAAAGGAAAAAAAAAATCTAGATTTCCATCAGTATTTTCTGATGCTTGTAGGATTGCAGTAAATACCTCTTTGCCTTGGGGAGAGTTGGGATGAAACAGGAACACAGCAAAGTCTCTCCTCCTTAATTGCGAGGCTGCAGGTATCCATAAATCCTATGGACTCAGTCATTGCCTGCGCAGAGCGGCTGCGGTCGGATTGTTTGGGAATAGGCAATTAAAATCTGTCTCTAATGCAGGCAGGGATTGGAAAAAGCCCAAGCAGCAGATAGGGATTCTGGTTACTCAAGTGAATTGCAATGACCTGTTGGCTCCCCTGTTATTCATCACCCGCTGGATTAAGCCACTTCGTTAATTGAGCCGTGCCAAGTTCTTGGCAAAGTCATCCCTGAAAAATAGGGAAAAAACTGCTGAGGTTTTAAGAGCAGTAGCATTTAGTTGCTCCACACGGGTTGGGGTCTGTACTGGAAACACCCTGGTGCTCACCCAGGGTTTTTTAGGAATTTTGCCACTATTGACTTAAAAACAAACAAACAAAAAAATGAGGCTTAAAATCACTGGGAGCAGAGGAAGGAAGGAAGTGAACGCAGCTTATTGTTGTTGTCAACTTAAGGCTGTTTTAAACACATGGAAGAAAAAAAATCCTGCTGTTTCTAAATGTGCTCGGGAGGAGCTCTGTGGGATATATGGAATTCTGTGGGATACATGGGTTTGGGGGATGCTCTGTATGGTCGTGGGAATAAAAGAATAGCTGACAGAAACAGGACAGGGGGGACAAATGGTGTCTGGCAGAGGAGCAGCTTAAGACAGATGACCTAAATGTGCACTGAGCAGATTCAGAAAGTCTGTGGATGGAAGTTTTGTGATGGAAATGTGGATTTCTCTCCGGGATTCTTTTACAGGCGGTGTAGGGGATGGCAACCAGCTCCAGTTCTGGGGGCTTGCTGGGAGCAATGGGAGAGGACTGAGCACCTTTAGGGGTTTGTACCTGAGGAGAAGAGATAAGTGAATGAAAAAAGCCCAGCTAGGTTTAGAATTAGAGCAGTCCTTCTGACCAAAAGGTGTTTAGGAGGTGCTGCCCTGTGGCATGGTGACATCTGTATTTTATTGAGGTGGGATGGGCAGGAGGGCTGACATGGATACAAAGCAAACCCTCTGCCCTGAAAGAGAGTGGCTGATAATGGCAGGCAGTGATGACATCTAAGGCCTTGGGTTTTTTGTGAATCACAGCTTGGATAAGGGTTTGGGCAACTGGTTTTAACCTCCGCTGTTCCCTTTGGCAGCTCCTCCGCTATCTCTTTTCCATCACTTGGGAGAGGGTGGGATGTCACCTGAGGACTGGCACAGGAGTTGTCCCATGCAAAGTGTTTTGGTTGTAGCACTTTAAGCTCTTTCTTTTTGTAGTTTTAGTCTGCAAATGTGTCTGGGATTCACCCCAGGGGCTCTTTTCACCGTCAAATGGACTTTGCTGTGTTATCTTTCAAGGATTTCAGCTCTGCTCCTGGCAAGATCAATTATAAATATTAGTGTTCTTCTCCCTGTGAAGTCTCCTTTCCTTAATGGACCCCTGAAAGGGTTATGAATAAAACACCAACAAAGTGCAGCGTCATTGATTTGCCCAGGTTTGTGTTTGAGGTTTTGCAGTGCTTATAAACACTACAAGCCCTCGTGAGAGTTGCTGGGGAAATTCTTTGCCTTTAAACTGGAATGAACCCTTTGCAACAGCTTAAGGCTATGAGAGAGAAATTCAGAGTCCTTGTCCCAGCTCATTTCTGTTGTAAACCCAAGGCAGGATGAGGCTGCAGGGCCTGTCTTGCAGGTGGCTTGCTCCTTGTGCTTTGGACTTTGCTGGAATGCTGCATCCAGCTCTGGGGTCTCCAGCACAGGAAGGACATGGACCTGTTGGAGCAAGTCCAGAGGAGGCCAGGGGCTGGAGCCCCTCTGCTCTGGAGCCAGGCTGGGAGAGCTGGGGGTGTTCACCTGGAGAAGGGAAGGTTCCAGGGAGACCTGAGAGCCCCTTCCAGTGCCTAAAGGGGCTCCAAGGATGCTGGAGAGGGACTTGGGACAAGGGTCTAGAGTGACAGGACAAGGGGGAATGGCTTCCCACTGCCAGAGGGCAGGGTTAGATGGGATATTGGGAAGAAATTCCTGGCTGTGAGGGTGGTGAGGCCCTGGCACAGGTTGGGCAGAGCAGCTGTGGCTGCCTCTGGATCCCTGGAAATGTCCAAGGCCAGTTTGGACGGGTCTAATGGAAGGTGTCCCTGCCTATGGCAGGGGACTGGAATGAGATAGTCTTTAAGGTCCCTTCCCACCCAAACCATTGTATGATTGTATGATCATAGCCACACTTTCCAAAATTACTGATCTGATCCCCAGTACTTGGTGCCAGGCCTGTGGTTTCTCTGGTTGGTGCCGCCACAGTGGCACCTGAGCACCTTCCCCTGCGGGCTCTGCAGCTGCTTGTCTGTCCACCCGTTGTCAGATGAGACAAGAGGGACGTTTCCCTTCCAAATCAGCGCTCTTGTCACTCCTCAGTGTTGCTTTTCAGGTAGGAGATGTTCACGAGAGGGCTCCGAGGGCCCTTCACTCTGCCGGGAGCTGTTTGTGTTCCCTTGGGCTGGGTGGTGAGAGCTTGTCTGGAATAACCTGATGAATGGTGGTGGTGTCTGCTGCTGAGGGTGGCTCAGACTGCCGTGGTTTGGGCAGGCAGGACTCCTCTGATGCTCCACACTCAAGATTTCCTTGGAAAACTGCTTTCCAAGCTTTTGAACAGCAAAACTTAATGCTGCCAGCGGGAGGTGGGATGGGGTGGGATCCGACACTCTGCTGAGCACCAAAGTCCTCCTGCTCCAGAAGCAGGCAGGATTCTGGGCCATTTTGAGTTGGAATTGGTACCCTGGAAGCTGCTGGATGCTGCCCAGCAGGGATGCTCCCAGCAGAGATGCTCCCACTTCAGCAGCATCCTCAGGGAGACCTGCTAACATGCCCTGCATTTCCATACTGGCACTTGATTAATACCTTTTCTAGTGGGCTGTGCTGAACCCTCATCGTCCAAATAACACATTTTTAGTGACATTCAGTGACATGCCAGTGCCTGTTAACACACACTCTGGCCATTCACATTGATCCATGTGGGGCCGGCTCGTTGCTTTACATCCAGCTTTGGACCCCAGGAAGCCTCTTCTTCGTAGGCTCACACCAAATTGCAAGATCATGGCTCAAATAATATCTTCTTTGTGAGCCTAAGTGGAATATTCAGCTGAACTGCCAAAGACCAGAGGAATTCGGGGTGGGGGGAGGTAAGGGCCATATAGAGGCAGCTCCACACTGCAGTCACGCCAATTAATATTCACACTCAGGGCGGTGATGAGTCTTAAAGAGCAAAAAAAAAATAAATTAGATTTTATTTTTATTTAATTTTTTTAAAATTCTGTCACTATGTAGAGTTGTGTTTCTGATTTGGCTTGAAAGAGCCCGGCCAAAGACACAGATCCCGCTCGGAGGGGAAGGAGAGCGGGGTGGGAGGCGGCGGCGGCGTTCCCGCGGATACCAGAGCCTGGGTTTGTCATACCACAGACAGGAAATTGTTGGGTTTGCTGCTCCCACCCAGCCCAAATCAGTAGTTTCCTCTTCCAGCTCCCTCAGGTTTCGATTTGACATAAGGCACGCGGGGAAGCTGCGTCCACGTCACTCTGAGGGAGCTAAAAACCATGGAAATCATCACATTCACACACTTCCCTTTTTTTTTTTTGTTTTCTTTTTTTTCCCCCCTGTTCCTTTCGTTTTCCCCACTGTTCTCAATCAGGGCTTGTGTTGCAAGCATCTGGATGTGTCTGTCTCAACCATATAAAAACTCAAATTGTATTCAAAATAGAATCCCTGGAAGTGTTCAAAGCCAGGTTGGACGGGGCTTGGAGCAATGTGTTCTAGTGGAAGGTGTCCCTGCCCATTGCAGGGGTTTGGAATGAGCTGGTCTTTAAGATCCCTTCCAACCCAAACCATTCTAAGACTCTATGATTCAGCAAACCAGGCACCTGGATTTTAACCCTTGGTCTTTGATGGGATGAAAAAAAAAAAAAGGATAACTACATGGAATTGTGGATGTGGGGAGTGTTTACTGAGTTGGGAAAGGCAGGAGGGAGTATTTGCACTGCAAACTTTGGTTGTTTCAACATCACAGGTGACACCGACGCCGCCAGCTCCTGGTTTGGGTGTTTGGGGGATCTTTTTTAGTGGTGGTTTTTCTCACAGACAAGGGGAAGGAAGGAGATTTACAGCCCTGCTGGAGCTCTTGGCACTTCAGCCCAGCATCCAACCCTGAGCAGGTTTGGGGGAAGAGTCTTGTAGTCCTAAAACATCTTAGAGAAGCTGCATTTCTTTGTTCTCGTTCTGAAATGTGAATTAACTGTTCACTTAGGAAGGGACAGAGAAACAAAATCAACGAAAACTCATCTGGTGGGATTTGGTTCTGAACATTCTCAGTGGTTTTCAGGGTTTTTCAGGTGTATAATTTGGAAAAATACTGAGAACCCCAAATTCCAGCTGAACAGAGAAATGATGAGGTTGAGCAGAGTTGCTGTAACTTAGTTTTCTTGCCTGGTTTTGCTTTTGACACATTGATCTTGTTGTCCAGGCCGAGGTTTCCACCAGGTAGAACTGATGGAACAGGGGATAAGAATTGCTCAGAAAACCAAAAGAAGGCCTTTTTGGTTTATTTTTTTATTTTTGGAGAACTGCTCTCCTCAGTTTTTCTTGCACTCACCCATTTCCCAGCGAGGTTGCAACACCTCTGGGTGCAGCTCACGCTCTGTGGCCAGTCAGGTATGAACCTCCTCTGGGAGCTGTGTGCATGGCACATCCCTGTGTCAGCACTGATCCCTCTCTTCCAGACCAGGTGGGATCTTAGAGACCCCTAGTTTCTGGCAAAACGTGGCTGAATTTGGCCAACAGGCTGAGAATAGCACATAAAAACAAAGCCTGATTAAACCTTCCCCTTGATAATCTCAGCTGATTTTTAGCTTGCAGAACAGCTCGACAGCAACCCAAAAATCCATCTTGCCAATGATTGCATTTTAAATCTCTTCCCAGCCCATTATACGTGCTTGTTTGGTGGTTGTTTTCTCTATTTTCCCCTCCTCCCTGCAGGCAGATGTACTTTTGGAAGGGTTAATTGCTGAAACTCCAAACTCAATTAGAAAGTCTGTTCTTTATGAAATTGCCTGGAAGGAGCTCTGTCGCCGTCTCGCTCAGCTTCCCTTCCTCGGTGATGCTACACAGAGCTTTGCTCGACACCGTGTCCAGCTCCAGAGCATCTGCAGCAGGAATTGTCCCCTCATGTCCTGCCCTGTGGCTTTAGTGCCTGGGCTGGGGCTGAGGTAGACCCAAGGTCAAGCTTAGAGGTGTTAAAAGCCTTTGAAGGTGTGTTGTGTTTGTCTGTGAGCTTGGGCCAACAGGCAGAAACTAAAAATGATCACAGAATGACAGACTGGTTTGGGTTGGAAGGGATCTTAAAGATCATCTTGTTCCACCCCTTGCCGTGGGCAGGGACACCTTCCACTACCCCAGGTTGCTCCAAGCCCTGTCCAGCCTGGCCTTGGACACTTCCAGGGATCCAGGGGCAGCCACAGCTTCTCTGGGCAGCCTGTGCCAGTGCCCTGTTCTTGAGACCACAATCCCACCTGGATCTGCAGGAGAGAGACCAACACTGGCTCACAGGTTTGGGGTGGAATGATGCTGCCCCAGGCATCCTGAGGGATCCTGGGGGCTCAAGCCCTCACTTTCCAGGGGGATTAAGCTTTAACCAGAGATTAAACATCGTTAAGGCTCTTGGGGAGTTGACTGGTGAGAGTTTGGGAATTCAGATTGCCCGTGGTTCTCCTTTATCTGCCTTATGCATCCATCCTGATAAACGTTGTCCTCTGGCTCCTGTACTGGGAATGATGTCTTCTTGGCAGGGACCAGCTGCCTATGGCACATTCCTTGGGGATGAGTCAGGACTGCAGCCTGCTGTCACCCTGGGACACTTGTCCTTCTTGGAGAGGGAAGGAAGCCTGATCCAGGGTTGGAGGGTGAGGGAGGCTGGGCTGGTTGTCAAGGCAGATGAGTGCTCCCTGGAGAAGTGGTTTTCCTTCCTTCCTTCCTTCCTTCCTTCCTCTGCTGCTGCGTTTGTGTCCGATGCTTCCGATTTTGTGCCGGATGAATCATGGAAACCACCTTCCTTAATTGAGTTTTCTGCCATTTCTCATGATTCCGTGGAGGCTGGAGCAGCCAGTGAAAGGGAGTGGGGGGGGAACAGTCAGTAAAATCAGGTTGTAAAGATCCTGTTTCAAAAAAATTAAATTAAAAAATAATAATCCACCTTTGCTTTCGTTTATTCCCTTCCATAGAAAAAAGAGCAATCCAAATTTCTCTGGGGTGCTGGTGCAGGGATTTAAAGGAGTTCTGCACTGGCAAAGACCCTCCTGAGCCCATCAGTGCTGGGGGTGTTGGGGAGCTGAGGTGACCCCAGCCTTCGACTCCTCTGGAGAGTCTCCTGGCATTCCAGATGGGTTCAGCATCGCTGGAAAACTTCTCTCCCTGCTCAGGGGTTTAAACAGGGTTGGGTATGGCTGTGCAAGCATTTAAATGGAGCATAAAGCTACCAAATATCTGAACAGCTAAAAATTACAGGGAAAATTTTACAGGAAATCTTGATGCCCCATCCCTGGAAGTGTTCTGGGACAGGTTGGATGGGGCTTGGAGCAACGTGGCCTAGTGGAAGGTGTCCCTGCCCATGGCAGGAGGTGGAATGAGATGGGTTTTTAAAGTCCCTTCCAACCCAAACCATCCTGGGATTCTGTGATATATGTATAATAAATGTATTTGGTTTACACCTGTGGTATCCCACAAACACAAAAAGGGGATTTTGCTGTTCTTCCCTCAGGTCAGTGGATGTTCAGGGCGAAGGTGCTGGTGGGTGAGACCAGCATGAGATAAATCATTTCAGCCTGAGGAGGAGGAGGAGATAATCATGTTTCAGTACTTACAGTGCAAGGAGTAGATTCTGTGGGGACACCTTAATGAATTAAACTTCCAAGTTAGTAAATTCAATCCAAATTAGGAAATTTCCAAGTGCCGGTTGAGTCATCCTGTTACCACTGAAAAGAGCTTCCTTCCTAGAGTTTACTTTAGAAAAATGGTAACTTTCAGGCCTGTTGGGATTTTTGCTCTTTTCCCTGTTGCCTGTGTGTGGACCTGGCTCTGGAAGAGATGCTCCAAAGCTCGGTATCCCGTGGGTTGAGCATCTCAAACACAGCCCTACCCTGGCAAGGGCAGCATTTCGGGGATATTTGGGTTTGATGTATCAGCTCTTCAGTGCTTCAGTTCCCACCCCTGCCTCATCAAGACGTGGACTTTCCATTGCAAACGTCACTTAGAATCCCAATAAAAGGCCACTTCTTTTCCCGGCACGTCCCCTCGTTAGCAGGAGACGCTCCGTAATTCTTCCGAGCAGGGACACATGGAACATCCACACGCAGCATTGCATCCCAATGTGCTCGGTGTCCTCCACGGGCTTTTTTTCCTCCCCCTCCTCCTTTTTTTCCTTGCTCTTGAGTCGCTCTCTGGGGCAACACGGGGCCTTTGACGTCAGGACTCACGGCGACGATCCATGAACGTGTTCCCTGGCACGCCGGGAAGAGAGGGAGGTCTCCTGCACTGGGTCGTGCTCATGGAATCACAGAGTTGGGAACAAGGTGCCTTTTGTCCGTGTCTTTTTTTTTTTTTTTTTAATAAGTCAAACCATTTTTCATGCAAGAAACATTCTTCTTAAATTTGAATTCCAGCACAGGTCCGCCCTGTTTTTGGACACCTCCGCGGGGGTGTGTGTAGATGTTCTCCTGAACGTTTTGTTTTCCTGAAAATAGAGTAGGATAAGATTTTTTTTTGCATGGGCAGATAAGGATAGGAAAAGGGGGAGTGGTTTTAAACTGAAAGAGGGGAGATTTTTTCATTTCTGTTGTAAACACAAGGCAGGATGAGGCTGCAGGACTTGTCTTGCAGGTAATTTGCTCCTTGTGCTTTGGACTTTGCTGGAATGCTGCATCCAGCTCTGGGGTCCTCAGCACAGGAAGGACATGGACCTGTTGGAGCAAGTCCAGGGGAAGCCACAAAGATGCTCTGAGGGCTGGAGCCCCTCTGCTCTGGAGCCAGGCTGGGAGAGTTGGGGGTGTTCACCTGGAGAAGGGAAGGCTCTGGGGAGACCTGAGAGCCCCTTCCAGTGCCTAAAGGGGCTCCAAGAGAGCTGGAGAGGGACTTCAGACAAGGGTCTGGAGGGACAGGACAAGGGGGAATGGCTTCCCACTGCCAGAGGGTAGGATTAGATGGGATATTGGGAAGGAATTGTTGGCTGTGAGAGTGGTGAGGCCCTGGCACAGGTTGTTCAGAGAAGCTGTGGCTGCCCCTGGATCCCTAGAAGTGTTCCAGGCCTGGTTGGATGGGTCTTGGAGCAACCTGGTCTAGTGGAAAGTCCCCCTGCCCATGGCAGGAGGTGGAATTGGATGATCTTTAAGGTCCCTTCCAACCCAAACCATTCCGTGGTTCTATAAAAACAGTGGTGATAGTTTCCCATGGTGGTAGATACAGGAGAATTTGAGGTTCCACTTCGTGTTTATCCATGGATAACAGCCCTTCTGCAGGTGGTTGCTGCAGAGTGGCTCCTGTGGATTGTGTTTTCCACAGCTTGTGTCACATCCGTATGGGAGGTGCCATTAAAACCCCTCTTAACTCCCATTAGCACCGGGAGCATCCCCTTGTCGTGGCTGCAGCTTTATTACACCAGTCTGATAATAATTTTATAGGTTGTTTATCTCCCTGTTTCAAAGTATCATTTTTCAAGAGTCGTGACCAGGGGCTGGGAGGATTTTTGTTCCATTTTGAACTTTGCTCTGCAATTAAATCCCCCTGGGGGATGGAGGGGGCTCTGCTCCGGTGCACTCCATACCCCAAAAGACTCATATTTTCATTAAATTGCAGCTTCTGCCCCAAGACAGAGACTGTCACCCAGCAAAACACATCAGCAATTCTGTTGGACTCGAGATAAATGAAAATAGCTCTGGTTTAACATTTTTTTTGCTCCGTAATTATCGTGGAAGGAGTGGCTTTGGCATGTTTAAAGGAATCTGGGTTTCCAGAGGTCAGTGGGAGCAGCGAGGAGGCTGGAGGGGAGCCTTCCTTGGGAGCAGTAGATTCATCTATACAGATGTGTGGGTGTATGTGTGTGTACTTATGCATTTATAAAATATATAGTTATATAAAATAAATATATGGACAAATATATATAAAAATAATTTTTTTTTAGATATAAATGTAATGAAAAATCTTCAGCGTCTTTGGGACCCTCATCAGCTCTCTTGGCTGTGGGGCTGTCTCTTGGCAGGGCCAGGAGTTGGACTTGATGATCCTTGTGGATCCCTGGATCCCTGCCAACATGGAGTATTCCTTCCCTTCCCTTCCCTTGCCTTCCCTTGCCTTCCCTTGCCTTCCCTTGCCTTCCCTTGCCTTCCCTTGCCTTCCCTTGCCTTCCCTTCCCTTCCCTTCCCTCACCCCTGTTTTCCCTTCCCTTTTCCCTCTTCTCTCTTCTTGCCCTCCCCCAGCACCACTGTTCTGCTCCATGCACCAAATTAGCCACTTTTTGTCACTTTTGAATGTTTTGGGAATATTTGCTGTATTCTCTGATTTCGTTGGTGCTGTGAAGCTGTGCCTTCATCCCTCGTGGACACATGGAAAGGGAAAACCCACCAGAGCAACCAGAGGAGGTTCTCTGCAGTGATTTTTGGTGGTTGGTTTCTGGTTTTTTCACTTGTAGTCTTACTTTTCTCTCCTTTTCAAGTTTTTAAATGTTTTTTCCTTGTTTTCCATGCATGGTGGCCATGCACTGCATCCCGAGGGAGCAGGAGGTGGAGGAAAGGGTCCATCCCATCCCTGAGCTCACCCAGGGCCCTTCCCAGCTATTTCTGGCTGGAAGTCTCTTCTTTGAAGGACTTTTCCTCCCCCTCCAGCTTCCCAGGAGGAGCACGGATCCAGCCAACACCCAGCCTCAGGCTTGGAGAGCTCCTGGCAAGTCCTTGGAGCTGGGAGTGCTGGATTAAGGTGTTATCAGCAGGAATTTGAGCGTAAAGGTACTTTAACACCCCTCTTGAGCTGTCAGCTGCCTGCACTTGGGGGGTTGTCCACGTCTGTATTTTTTCAGTTAAACGTGGATTTCATATTAATTTTAAAATTAAAAAAATAACAAAAAATAATGCAGACCACTTTTTTTTTTAATTATTATTTTCCTATAAAAACCCTTGGGCAGTTTCAGCCCAACTGCACCAAACTCATTGAAAAGCTGGAAATGTTTGGGTTGGTTTTGGTTTTTTTTGGTAGATTATCAGGTAAAAATTCACTTTTTGCAGGAAGAAATGCCTGGCTTGTGAGTTGGTTTGAGTCCTTGCACTGTATCTTGGATATATGGCATTTAAATATGTGTATATATCTGTGTATGTGATGTATATATGCACATTTATTTTATATATGCATCTATTTTGTGTGTTTATATATTATGTGTGCATATAATTAGGTTTTGTCTGTATTATGTATGCATATATGTTATTTATGTGTATATATGGTGGAAATGTATATATGTGTCTGTTTACATGCCTAATATTTAAATATAAACATATCTTTATATTATATATTGTGTAATTATATGACATAATAATATATTACTTATAATTATAATATATAATATATAGCATATATATAGTGTCTCTAATATAATATGTACTTATAACATGTATTTTATAGTTACATATATAAATCTTAGGCATATAAACATATATACACATTTACATCACATGTATATATACATGTAAAATATATATACATATAAAAATATATATAAATATAAAATATATATATATAAATATAAAAATATATATATAAATAAAAATTTGAGGGATGGTGTAATGGAAAGCCATTTTTCCATGTCGACTTCCCAAGTTTTTACTAGACCAGAGCAGGGATAATCCTCATTAAACCCACCTCTGGTGCTCACACATCATTTGGAAAGAGCCAGGACCAGCTAATTCAGCTCCTCTGGAAAAACACCCAGTGGGATGGATGGCCTTTAGTTCTGCCATGTTTTGTTCTGGAGGAGGAGGATCCTTTTGGATTGCTCCCATGGGAATGCTGAAGAATCCTGTTGCTCTAAAAGCCATCATTTATAATTAAGGAATGAGCTGAAACCTCTGCTGTGGCTGCATCCACTGCTGCTCTGAAGGTGGAGAGTATTGCAGGCAAACCAGCTTCAGCTGCAAATCTTTTGTCTCCAAAAATCCATCAGAAATCCATGATCCAGCCCAGGCAGGCCTGCAGAATTCCCTCTGTACCTACTCAAGCTTATGCAGGAGATTTTTAGTAATCTGTCCCCAACGTTAATGTGGTGGAGGGTGTTTGTAGGCTCTTTGCTCTCCTGTGGATTTAATCCTGGATGTGTGTGTGGAAAGGAATCTGGTCCTACCCCACAGAAGCCTTTCCCAAAGGTGGAGACCACCCCTGCCCTCCAGATATCCATCCCATGGGGTTCAACTGCGCACTGGGGATGGGGAAAAAAAGAGATTTATTCAGTGTATCAGGGCTCCATTGTCCTGAGTGCAGGGAAGGAGAGCCCATCTGCAGTATGGGATATCCCAAAATAACAAGGAAAATACAGTGTTTATACAACGCTGGAGACTTGTATACTACTGCTGCTGAGTCCTAAGCTCGCCCGGAGAGCTGCCAAGTGTCGGGAGTGCTCCTGGAGGAAGGAGCTGCAGTAGCTGCTGGAGCAGCAGAGCAGAAAAGGGACTTTTAAAAACCATGGATTGGCAGGGGGGAAAGCATTTGGAGCTCCTGCTCCTGGGATAAATGGGATAAATGGACTATCAGAGGGGGCTGCCTCTGTTTCTTTTGCCCTTCGCCCAAATTCAGCTTTGTTGCTTGAGTGGAGGTTGGGGGGGTGAATTAAATTTAATTCTCTGTGAATTAAAATACACTCTGTGTGCATCTCAATTAAGGCTGATTTTCTGCCTTAATTGAGATGTGAGTTCTTGAGTTGTAGATGTGAATTTAGTGGTTGCTGTGGGAATTAAAACCTGCAGTTGGAATTGAATGCTGGACAAGCTGGTGGGATGTGACTGCGGCGAGGTGCCGGCACGGGTTGAAAGCTAAGGATGTGTCAGGTTTAAAACACTTTATTGAGCAGTCTTTCACTCCTTCTCGTAATGTTCTGCCCTCACAGAGGTCTCTGCAGCCTTCTGTGTGATTTAAGATGCCTCTTGCATTCCCAGGACCATCTGAAAGGGTTTTCCAAGGGGAACAGCTCCATGGGGTTTGCGGTACAAAATGTCCTGAACGTCACTCGTGCCATGTCTCTGCCTCTTGGCACGGTTCTGGGAGGCAAATGCAAAACCAGGTTCTTCCTGGGGAAAAAAAAAATCACAGCTGTGTTTCCCAGCCCTTCCGGGCTCCCAGGAGCCGAGGTTTCAGTTCAGGCTGCACGGGGAGGAGGGGGGGAAGCAGGGAGCAGGGATTATTTTTGATGCCAGGAAGGAAACGCCGTGCTTCCCTTTCCCTGCTGGGGTTGGGCTCCTGGAACTCCCTGTCCCCAGCCCATGCTCCAGCTGATGCTGCGTCAGCTCCAGCTTCCACATCCCTGCTGCCTTCACCTGGCAGATTCCTTGCCTGGAAGGGGAGCAGCAGCAGCAGTGATTTGTTGTGACCCTTACACAAGTGTGCAGCTCATTTAATAGAATCATGGAATGGTTGGGGTTGGAAGGGACCTTCAAGACCATCTGATTTCACCCCCTGCCATGGGCAGGGACACCTTCCACTATCCCAGGTTGCTCCAAGCCCTGTCCAGCCTGGCCTTGGACACTTCCAGGGATCCAGGAGCGGCCACAGTTTCTCTGGGCAACCTGTGCCAGGGCCTCACCTCCTTCACAACCAAGAATTTCTTCCCAATATCCCATTAAACCCTGCCCTCTGCCAGTTTGAAGCCATTCCCCCTTGTCCTGTCACTCCAGGCCCTTGTGAATTGTCTCCCTCCATCCTTCTTGTAGCTCCTTTCAGGTGCTGGAAGGTCATCCCCAAAGCCTTCTCTTTTCCAGGCTCAACAGTACCAATTCCCTTCTCGTAGGAGAGGTGCCCCATCCCTCTGATCACCTTGTTGGCCTCCTCTGGACTTGCTCCAACAGGACCATGCCCATCACATTTAGCAGCTCAGAGGAACTTCTGGATTTACAGGCAAAGATTTTCAGCCTGGCTTTGGACTTGTACAACCCTTTAAGTCTGTGTTCTCTAAAGTGATTTTGCAGTGCTTGGAGCCTTACCTGAGCCCTGATGAATATGAGATGGCCAACTGATGAATTGGTAATAGTTGATAAATATGAATAAGTTGATCAGTATGACGAGGTGATAAATATGAAGTGGCCAATGACTGACAGTAGTAGGTGGGAAAAGCCTGAGCTGAAATAACAAGCCTTGCCATAAAACTGTAACCCCCACAAATCAGTAACTCAAGGATTGGGACCCTGGTGAAGATTTGTAGACCTTTAATCAGATTTAACCAGGCTCCTGGCATTCCCTGGTGTGCAAGGATTGCTCCAAGCAATCCTGGATCCCTGGCAAAGCACCGAAGGTTCTTGTCAGCATGTTGAACTCAACCCCATGAGGCAGCTGCTAAACATTTGCCAACCTCTTTTATATATAACTACCCCGTGGGACAGGCACAGACCTTTACCTTCCTGGCTGTAACCAACATCTCACTGTTAATTCAAAGTGTTAATTACTCTCAGGCCCGAAGACGATGCTTTGTGCCATGGGCTGAAAGGTTAATCTGCAGCATAAACCCAAACCCCCTCTGTCAGGCATAAATGTTAGTGATTCAAAAACGTCTTTTTTCTTTCCTCCCCCCCGATTTTCAGTGCCAATTGGTTCAGCTTTCAGTAGGGCAGAAGTTGGACTTCATTACCAGAGTCCACTGTAATGATTTCTCGGATTTTTCTCCGAGTAGCCAAGGCTTGTGCAAGTTTGCATGCTTTTCTATATTTGGTTTTGTTTAATTTGATTGTACAAAGCTGTTGAAAAGCCCAGCTGAACGTTTCCACTGTCTGGAGTCATGATTATGCCATTAAACCAGGAGTTCAAAGAAAAAAAAAAGAACAGCTCCTGCTGGGTTTTCTCAGTGACCCCGAGCTCAAGATCCCATTTTTAGATAGGGACAGAAAAAAAGTTCACTTGTCACGTTGTTCTCATCCCAGTTAAGTTCAAACTTGGCTTATAGGGATAATCTTCACCATCACAGAATCATAGAATATCCCAACTTGGAAGGGACCCACAGGGATCATCCAGTCCAACTCCTGGCCCTGCACAGGACACGCCAACAGTCCCACCATGATGTCAGTGCTGGAGTGTGTTCCTTGGTGCTGTGTCTGCTGGGGCTTTGCCCTTGGATCCTTCTGGATTTGCTCCTGGCTTTCTGGCTGGTGCCCTGCACAAGCATCACTCCTGAAGGATGGAGGCAGGAGCTCTTGGAATAAATGTCAGCTGGTGGTGTTAATTTAGGTTAAACTGATGTTTCATGTTGGCAATCCGGGATCACAGGGAGATCTGGAGTTGAAAACTGAACTATTGTATTAATTTTATTAATTATATATCAAATATGATATTTAACTTGGAGCTTTAACCTGGAAAGTGCTTCTTTTTTGTTACAAAAATTCAGATAATCCACATTCAAAGCCCACAAGCTCAAAACTCACTGCTAACTCTTACCATTTCCAATATTGAGTGCGGAAGTGACCCTGCAACTTGTCCTGCAGCCTCTTGAGCTTCTCCCGTGCTTGCCTGGATGGCATCCTTGTTTCTTCCTTTGAAATGAGAGTTTTGGCTGGTGCCATGGATGCTGACATGTTCCCTGGTCGGTATTTTTGGATGTGGAGGGCTTAGGCTAAGCAGAGCTTTGCAAAATGCTGGATCATTCATTTCCTTTCCTTCTCTCTCTCTCTTCTGTGGTCAGGGGGTGCTGCATCATCAGTGGTTGTTGGAGTGGGAGATGCTCTGCAGGAATGGCACGGGGCCGTTGGGAGAGCAGGGCAGGTGTTAGCAAAGAACATTCCAGGTGTTAGGGAAAACATTGCACAGTGTCTGTCTTTTGGAGTTATCACCATGCTTTGGTTCCCCAAATGGTTCCCAACTTGGAGGTGACCTTCAAAGACCCCGTGGTTCCATCCCTCCAACCCATTCCCTCCTTCCATCTCCTGGAAGGAGACGTGGCTGTTGGGTTTTGCACTGTTGTTCCTTTGGGAGGTAACTCTTAGTTTCATTGGGGAATTTTCCAGGGTTTCTTTGTAGAATCTGAAAGTCTTGGGAGAAAATACGGAGTTCCTGTTGAATTCTCCTTGCAAACCTCCTCCTAGTTCTGCTTTCCATGAGTGCCGAGGTGGCTGGGCTCACCTTTGGATAACACAGGTGTCCTGGATGGTGGGGATGGGGAAAACCCTAGAATTGAGAGTTAACCCAAAAAACTGTGCAAAATCCCTCCTGGGGAAGTCATCAGGTCGCTCATGACCCCTTGGCTTCATGTTCCAGCCAGGATCACTGTTGGGCTTAGTGATCCATGGACGGTTGTGTTCATCCTTATTCCCCTTGGCTTCTTCCCTGCTTTTACATCCGTGGTGGCTTCAAAATAGCATTGAGTACAAGCAGCCATTTGTATCTGAAAGGGGCCGTTGGAGTTTTTTGGGTCGATAGTCGCCTCTCAGTTAAACACATTTAAACTTCTTTTGTCCTTTGAAGGCTAATTCTGGTCCCGCTTCTAACCGGGGAAAAATGGCTTCTTTGTTCCAGATGTCAAGAAGGACTGGTCGGATCACGCGCTGTGGTGGGAAAAGAAGAAAACTTGGCTCCTTAAAACGCACTGGACGTTGGATAAATACGGGATACAGGCGGATGCCAAGCTCCAGTTCACCCCCCAGCACAAGCTGCTCCGCCTGCAGCTGCCCAACATGAAGTACGTCAAGGTGAAAGTCAACTTCTCCGACAGGGTCTTCAAGGCTGTTTCTGACATCTGCAAAACGTTCAGTAAGTGCTGCAAAACGCTCGTGGGGAGGCTGGCGTTTGGTTTGGCTCCTGCCTCTCCTTCGGTGCACGGGCTTGTCCCGTAAATTCCCCAAATCGTCGGTGTTTTCGGGTTTCAAATACCCACCAGTCACTTGGGCATCAACCAGCCTGGGTGTCCGCTCTTTTTCCCTTCCAGATCTGCCGTTTTATGTGCAAATACTTAAATAGCAGGACCAGTTGAACCAAAAACTTACAAAGAGTACATTTTTTGTGCTGATTTCTCTTCCATAGCAAGGCTGTCCTCGCTTTTTGTCGCAGGCGGGGCGGCAGCAGCTCTACTTGATGTTAAAGCTGTTGGTGTTGGGTCGTAATTTTTTTCCCTGCAAATTTATGTGCTGGATGAAAAGCAAACCCTGAAGTGGGAAACCTGCCAACCCTGTGGGTTTTCTTCTAGTGGAAAATCACATTAGGGATTAAGTGATGATGCTTCATTGTAAAACTGTCTGGTGGAGGGAAGGAACCGAGTCTTGCTGTCTCCTCCCTGACTCTTCTTCGCCTTCTTTTCCGTGTTGAGGAGAAGCCCAGAAGAAAGGAGGGGTCATTCTCTGCCAGGTACACAGGGCTTGTATCAATCTTGCTTTAATGTGTCGCTTTTTACCCACCTCCACAAACTCCTCATCCCAAAAGCTGGTGTTTCTTCCTCCCCACCAAAAAAAAAACCCCAACGAGGAGACGGTAATTCCACCTTGAGGAACTCAGGTGCTCAGGGCTGGAGTCCTCCCTTCCAGAAGGAGCCTGCAACCCAACCTGGGCCGTAGTAAATCTATTTACTGCCCTCAGAAGGCAGCTGAGGTTACTCTTGGCTGACCCAGTTGTTTGGTGAGGCAGGAAGAGCTCGGCAGTACGTGCGGTGTCCGGTGCATCCGTGGTCTGGTCGGTATTTATAGCTGCTTACGAACCTTTGCTGTTTCTTTCCTGGTTCTTTTGGTGTTTTTCAAAACACAGATATTGGGCAGCCTCTCCTTAAAATAGAAAAGGCTTAGCCAGCATTATTTCCGAGTGGATTTGGCTTTTCCCCCTGTGTCCCACTGGCCTTTTTGATGTCGTGCTGGACGGGGAGGTCACTTGGTCGCCGCTGAATCTCTCCAGCAGTGAGTCACGTCAGGAAACTCTGATACATTTAATCACAGAACAGAAGATCTGTCAGTGATGCTGCTGAGCACTCAGAGCCTTACATCGACCCGAAGCAGCTTTTTCTTCAGCTCTCGGTGTATTTATGAACAAACCAGCAGAATAATCCTAATATTTAAAGATCTGGAACAGGGAAAAGCTGCTGGGATAGTGGCAGCCCAGCTGTGGTAGGAGGTCTCTGAGCAGGCAGCAGGAGCACATCTGTCAAGGATGATCCTGACTTTCCTTCCAGGGAATCCGACATACTGAAATTAACGTTCCTGATTTTCAGGAAAGCAGGATTTTTACTGGAAATTTCACCTTCCTTTTAGTGACTCTTACCAGCCTGAGCTGTTTGAGGAAGGCAGAAACTACATGGCCAAATACAGTGATTTAATCTTGTTTAGCCCTGGCCTTTGTGTTTACTGGGAGTCAGATGTTCAGCAGAGCTACTGGGAAGGTGGTGACATCAGCTCAACATCAGCTTGAGGGAAGAGGGATTGGGATGTGGGGAGACAGCACTGCTGGAGCTGGAGGGGCTGGGAATACCATTCCCTGGACCACAAAGGATACCTGTAGTGATATATAATATATAGGTGTTCAGATACCACTATAGATGTCCAAATACTATTATTTATAATATATCTAATCTATTTTAACTTTTATATATCTTATATAAATAATATAAAAGTGTATATTATATATTAGGAACAAATTCTTCCCTGTGGGGGTGGTGAGGCCCCGGCCCAGGTTGCCCAGAGAAGCTGTAGCTGCCCCATCCCTGGAAGTGTTCCAGGCCAGGTTGGATGGGGCTTGGAGCAACCTGGGAGAGTGGAAGGTGTCCTTGCCCATGGCAGGGGGTGGAATGAGCTGGTCTTGAAGGTCCCTTCCAACCCAGGCCATTCAATGGTTCTGTGATTCTTCTTTTTTCCCTCCCCAGTTTATCATGCCCTGATTTATTCCATGACCTTCCCCTGCCCTCCGCAGCACCCCTGCACGGGTTGGCTGCAGAGAGCTCTCATACCCCATATTAATCAAGCTAATTGTCTTCCCAAGGAAAACTGAGTAGATATATCAAGGTGGAAGGGAAAAGCAGTGATCCCAGCACCGTCCTTGTGTCTGCAGCTCCCTTGATTTCTGAATTTGGGGCCCAGGGAAGTTAGGACAGAGCTGTACCTGTGAATTGCTTGTATTTTGGCTGTACCTGTTTGCTGTCGTTGCCCCCGGACCACTTAATTACACACCTCAGTAATTTTAGCATAAAGCACCATTAATGAGTAATTGAAGTAATTCCTGCTGTTGCCAGGACTCTGGCTGGTTGTGTTTATAAAATCCTCGATGCACAAGCGGGAACACACGTGGGTGGATTATTTAGGGTCGTCCTTCGCTTGTGTTCCCTTGAAATCGTACCCAGAGGTGTCACCCTTGCAGTGCGTGGTTGATTTTTAAAGAGAAGTCTCTGTTCTTGTGCAGAGGGAAGTTATTCCAAAGGGCAGCTCCCTGTGGCTCCCAGGAGGCAGCCCGGAGGTGGCTGTGGGAAGATGCCGGAGCCACTCGCACATCCCTCACTTTCTTGGAGGTCGTGTGAAGCCGGAAAAAAACCCACTCTCATTCCCAGCGGCTGGATTGCAGCCCCTCCATTCCCACAGCAACCACTCGGGAGGGTTAACAGCATGGATTGAACCCTGCCTGTGGCAGGAGCAGGCAGGAGGAGAGGAGGGGAGCGGGTTTTGGATGGGATGGGCAGCCCTCATCCAAAGGGTGGCCTGGAATCCTGCCCGGGAGCAGCTGCTGGCAGGCGACTCCAGCCTGAAGGGCCAGTTTTGATCTGCAATTAAAGACCAGAGAAAGAGAAAGTAAAACTTCCCTTTTTTTTTTTTTTTTTTTTTGGAGCAGCAGGGATATTTGTGCTTCCTGCCCAACTGGCAGCAGGACACAGAGGTTGGGATGGGATGCTCCTGTGTCCCTCCCTCCTGTCATCGTCCCAGTGGGGAGATATTTCTACCCAGAAATCAAATATCCAAGTGGGATTTGATGGAGCTGCACTCGACACTTTATTGGTGTGAGTGGGAATATCCTCACTGGAAAGTGGGATTTGGGGAGGTGGGAGATTTGGCTCCACTGCAGAGCTCCTGCTAACCCATCATCTCACATAACCACAAATGGAAAAATCCTCTTTTCCACCATGATGAGGAAAAAATTCTTCCATGTGAGGGTGGCGAGACCCTGGCACAGGTTGCCCAGAGAAGCTGTGGCTGCCCCATCCCTGGAAGTGTTCAAGGCCAGGTTGGACAGGGCTTGGAGCAACCCAGGATAGTGGAAGGTGTCCCTGCTCATGGCAGGAGGGTTGGAATGAGGTGGTCTTTAAGGTCCCTTCCAACCCAAACCATCCTGGGATTCTATGATTCTGTGATGGCTTTGTTTGATTCCAGCCCAGCAGACCTTGCTCATGCCCTTAAGCTGCTTCTTTCCAGCATCCCCTTTCTCCTACTGCTGCCTGTGTTTTTTTCCATGTGTCCTGGGAGCCCTAAGGGACTCCAGGCAGGCTCTGCTGCTGCAGTGTGGGCACGTGGGAGAGGAAAAGCAAACAGCAAGTGTGAAAGTTTTTTCCCATGCCTTGACGTTTCCTGCCCTGGCGATGCTCCTTCTCCTGGGGAAACGACATATGTTGGATCCGCAGGGTGAGGGGACATGCTGTGACAGCATAAAAGCTCACATCCTTCTCCTCTTCCTCTGGCTGTGAAGATTTGGGACCTACACTGCCCTCCAGCCTGAGCAGGGAAGCAGGGATCATTCCAGATGATGCTGATGGGAGCTGGGAGCGCAGGGAGGAGGACTCAGTGCCGGGGCTGGGAGGAGGCAGCTCTGGGAGGAAACGCTCCAAAATTCATGACTACTCCCTCCCTTACCCACCCTGAGGCTGTGTAAGGCTGAGAAATTCCCTTCAGGCTCTTTTTATTTTCCCCAGAGCCTCTTAGAGCATCACACCCAGCTGCTGCCTCCTAATCCTCAGGGAGCTCCGTGTGAATTAGTCACCTGTTTTGGAAAACCAAGTCTGGGGAGCATCCTGTGCCCAGCAGTGGCAGCTTCCGTGCCCACATCCCATCTTAAATCTGATCCCCAGCTCCCAGGGGGTGAGGAATGCTGGAAAATTGGAAATCCTCTTACATGGGGTAAGGGTGGTCCCATCTCAGGGAGCTTGTGGAGTGAGGAGGGGTGGGATGCAAAGAGTCCCGTGAGGGTGATGAGCTGCTTCCCATCTCCTCTCCAGCCCCAAAATAAGGAGGTTCCCAAGACTCTGTGAGTGATGGGAAGGTGGCAGCCAGCCTTCCTTTCTTCAGCCTCCAGCCACCAAATGGAACCCGAGCCGAGGTGACAGTGGCATTTGGGAGTGGTGGGATGGCATTTGGGAGTGGTGGGATGCAAGCCCAGCCCAGGCAAGGAGACACCGTCCCGCAGTCCCGATGCCGAATGTGACCCTACCTTTTTTTAATCCCTTTCTAAACGGTCTGTGCTCCAGGACAGAACGTCCTGTGACTCCTGAAGTATTTGTAACATTTCCACGCCCTCTCTTGCCAAAAAGACTTCTATAAAAAGCCACTGTTTGTTGATTTTTGGGGTTGTTGGTTGTTTTGTTTTGGGTTTTTTTCGCAAAACTGAAACCCTTTGGTAGTCAGAGATGTGCAGCGTTCCCAGGGCTTGAGCCACGTCCCCCTGCATGGTTGCTTTCCAGGAGCAAAGCTGTCTGGAGTTCATAGAATCATAGAATATCCTGATTGGAAGGAAACCACAAGGATTGAGTCCAGCTCCTTGCCCTGCACAGGACAACCCCAAGAATCCCACCCTGTGCTTTTCCATTATAAACCTCTTAAACCGTCTTTTCTTCCTTCACACCCCGCTGATAAGTAAAATAGTGTTTCTCCTAAAATCATGGAGCCAAAATGGAGTTCTGGTAGATGCACATGAGCATCTCGGGGCAGGGCAGGTGGATTTGGGGAGCAACACCAGCATTCAGGAGGAATTTCTTCACAGAAAGGGTTGTTAAACACGGGAATGGGCTGCTCAGGGCGATGGTGGAGTCCCCATCCTTAGAGGTGTTTAAGGAGCGACTGGACGTGGCACTCAGTGCTCTGGTCTGGGTGACAAGGTGGTGACCGGTCACAGGTTGGACTTGATGGTCTTGGAGATCTTTTCCAACCTAAATAATCCTGTGATCTCGGGGTACAGTCAGTGGATGCTCAGCAGCTTCACGAAGATGCTCTGGGGGGGAGGTGGTGGCGTTCGCGTGCAGACGGACGCGCCGAAACACCAGGGAAGGGTTTGCTGCCTTTCCCCGCCACGAGCAGAGAGGTTTGGCAGCAGCACAGCGATTTCTAAATATGTCCAGGGGATGGGTGTGGAAGGAAATCTTACCATTTCGAGAGCTGGCCAGATTGCAATGTACTCGGCCCTTTAACTGCGAGGCCCAAGTGTTCCGCTGCCAACGGCGGCGTCTTCCCCTTTTATTGCCTGCCCGTGTTCAGCTGTCGTGGAGGATCCAGACCAACCCCAGAAACTGGTGTCAGGGAAATAACGAGATTTAATTACAAAGTGTCTGAAATGGGAAAAAAAAACCCCTCCATTCTCCCCCCTCTCTCCACCCCGGTCGTGTTCTGCCTGTCGAGCAGCATCAGGTTGTGTCACCGTGTGAGTCAGTGAATTTTTTCATCCTTACTCTGCTGTTGACAGAGACCCTTTAAATAGACTTTCATCCTGAAGACATTAGGAGATGCTGGCAAACCCAGTGCTACTGCCTTCCTTGGAATTATTGGGATTGCTCTTTATGGGCCGATGCAGAGGGCGTAAGTGGATTGTTTTTCTCTGGTTTGTGAGGCTTAATTTAATTGAGTTTAATTCGACTTTCGCTGAAGTTCAGCCACTTCAGGGCCAAGGCTTGTAGTTAGTTCTGCCTGTGCTCTGAGAGGCATCTGGATAACGGGAGTCTGGGGATTTCGTCCCACTTATGGAAAAAAAACATCCAGACATTCAGTGTTTGTTGACTCTGTGTCTCCAATGGCCCTTTTTACTGGCCTGGCAGTAACGCTTGGCTCCATCACTGCTGCCTCCTCCTCTTCCTCTTCCTCCTCTGTCTCTGGGTACCACTCACACGGACATTCACACCACTACAAACCCCGCTGACCCCATTTTTGGGTGGTTTTGCAGATTGTTGCTCCCTCAGCAAATCAGTAAGTCAATGGGTGCTTGGAATTTACCCCCAGAATTTGGGGAGGCTCCGGCAAAGCCCCTGCCAGGGGAAGCCCAAGTTGATCCTGCGCCCATAGAACTCACTGAGTATCTCAGGAGGCTTTGTGGGATGCCCTGACAAAGCTGCAGGGCCCCGTCAGCAAGTGGAGAGCTTGGCTTTTGCCCAGATAAATATTTAAATTCCTGGGCATCTGAAGAACCCATAATAAAATGTTCTGAATGTACAAACCCGGTAAACTGTGCTGGAGGGTGAGGACCTGCTCCATCAGATCCTGCCCAGAGTCCAGTACAACCACAGCCTTATCTCCAGGCACTTCAGAAGTTATGCAAGTCTTTTTTTTTTTTTTTAGGTTTCTTTTTTCCCCCCTCTGGTCTGTTTTGCAAAACTTTATCTCGAGTGAATTTATGTTGAAGATAAGTCGGATACTTAATTCTGTAAACTTACACTGTGAAAAACGATCCGCAGGATTCACTCCTTCCAAAGCAAAATACTTTTTTGTTGTTGTTTTTAAGTCTGAAGTGGAAGAAAAATGGGGTTTGAGGTCTCATTTTTCTAAGACTCATCATAGTGATGCACAAGGGCTGTAATTTTTATGAGTCATTGGTTCAAGGCAGCATTGATCCAGTGCAGAGATATCCCACTTCCCAGAGATATCCCACTTAGAACACATTTCCTGGCGGAGGGTGGCTGGATCAGCATTAAAGAGAGGATTTCCCCTAAATGCTGACTGTGCTACAAGTAAAATAAGGGAGTTTTTATGGTTCAAGGGCTAACCAGTTGAACCAACCCTCTGGCCTTTAAGGGAGCTAGAAGTGGGGTGGGAAATTGGCTGCTGAAAACTTCTTTGGTACGTTAATTCTCCTTCTACATCAAAATATTCTTTATATATCACATTATTTTCCTTATGTATCAGAGCTGAATGTTGAAATTAGCGTGATTTCCCATAATTTTAATATTTGAGGAAGTTGATACATACTCAGCCTGTTCCAGTCAGTGACATCGTCTCCCATATCTGGGTGATGCAAGAAATTCATAAATCTAATTCCATAAATCTAATTCCATAAATCTAATTCCTTGTGGGAGGGGTAGCCCATCCCTTGGAGCACGGAAATCATCACTGTGGGTCCCCTGACCCTTTGCTGAGCTGACTGGTGGGTTCTGGTAACTCTACATCTTGGATTAGGAAAAGAAGTAAAATCACCCTTTATTCCACCCTGAGACAAGTGGATTTTGCTCCCATCTATTCCCACCACTGCTTTCCAGTGCCCAGACAAGCTGTGGCTGCCCCATCCCTGGAAGTGTCCAAGGCCAAGTTGGACAGGGCTTGGGAGCAACCTGGGATAGTGGAAGGTGTCCCTGCCCATGGCAGGGGGTGGGACTGGATGGTCTGTAAGATCTCTTCCAACACAAACCCTTCTGGAATTTCCATCACAACACACCTTGGGGGTTAAAGATGCAGCAGCTGCAAGATTTATTTGGTGGAGTTAGGGCAAAAAAGGATAAATTGGGAATTTTGCGCCCTGTGAGGCAGATTTTTTTTTTTTGAGTAATTTTTTTGGGTGCAGGTTGTTCACTGTGAAGAAGGAAGGTTTAATCCCAGCTCTGCTGTTCGTCTCTGGGTGGCAGATAAATGGGAAGAGCTGGGCCAGACAGGCTGTGCAGGGACTGGATGAGAAATGAGGGATTACACAGGGAAAGGGTTTCCCTTCAGCCAGAGGCAACACAGGCTGTAAAATGGTTTCATCCAAGGGTTGGAAGAAGGTCTCTTGGAGGTTGAAAGCCTCCTTCATGATCATGTTTCAGGCTCTGAAACTCTTCCTTCCAGGCTCAGGCATGACTTGTAATCTCCTTTCCACAGAATTCTGCAATGGTTTGGGTTGGAAGGGACCTTAAAGATCATCTCATTCCACCCTCTGCCATGCACAGGGACACCTTCCACTAGCCCAGGTTGCTCCAAGCCCTGTCCAACCTGGCCTTGGACACTTCCAGGATTGGGCAGCCACAGCTTCTCTGGGCAACAAATCCCCTAAATTTGATGGAGGACATGGACATGGATCTGCAGCAATGTTATGGCTCAGCTGCAGCTGGTCCAGTGTGGGCAGGAGATGCCATAATGCAGAGAGTCCCTTCTCAGATCCAGCTGAAAAATGGTTTTGGAGCAGTTTCTGGCTGGTGCTCTCCCCTCTGTGTGGATCATGTTGTGGATGGTTTCTGCTGGTGGCTGCCACCAGCAGTGCCAGGGACATTCAGTGAGAGGCTGGAGAGCTGGCTTTCTAAGTGCTTACACAATAAATAGAAATAAAATGCTAAAAGGCTCATTTGCAGTCAATTCTAGGAGACTTTGCCAGTGCCATCTGTCCCCTGTGTACAGACAAGGAGCCTCTTGGAAAGCAAACACAGCCCCGACCAACGTGTCAATTGAAGAGTCAACACATTAGCTGTGTTCAGCAGGTCCCTTCTGCTGGCCCACCCACATCTCACTGACCCCTTTTTCCTTCAAAGTGACCTTTGGCAGCCTGGCTTCAGCTGGAAAATGTGGATGAAGCGGGTAACTGAGGATTTGGTGTGGGAATTTGAGGCCAGAGTCAAACCCTGGGGAGATGTTTTACCTCCAAGTGAACAACTCCAGCAAATGGGCTCCTCCAGGTTCAGTGGCACTTAGTAAAAACCCATAAAATCCCAAACCTATAAAAAGGATTTGAATTTTTTTGCACCTCTTGGATAATCTAAGGATCTTACTCTTGCTCTCATGGCCAGAAAATACGGATTTCGGGCTCTGGAGCAGTTCTTTGTCCAATTTTTGGTTAACAGAAGCCCCTCCCTCCACCCTGGGATAGACTCTACTTCAGCTACAGAAGTTAAACATCATGTTTTCTAAGCCCAACTCTATTTAAGACCGTTTGTACACTTGTAGATCATAATTTGAGGCGGGAAATAAAATCAGTGTTGATCTTGATGCTTTTCTGCTCTCTCGTTTTTAGCACAACAAGCTTTATTTTTAATTTTTCCTCACAGAACCATAGAATGGTTTGGGTTGGAAGGGATATTAGAGATCATCCAGTTCCAACACCCCTGCCATGGACAAGGACACCTTCCATTAGACCAGGTTGCTCCAGGCCCCATCCAACCTGGCCTTGGACACTTCCAGGGATCCAGGGGCAGCCACAGCTTCTCTGGGCAACCTCTGCCGGGGTCTCCCCACCCCCACAGCCAAGAATTCATTCCCAATATCCCATCTAAACCTTCAGTTTAAAGCCATTCCTTCAGCTGGCTTCAGTGAGCTTGGAGTCCCTGGTACATCCCACAGAATGCTGTTGGGGAGGAATTCGCGGCTCATCCCGAGGAGGAGCCGTGCTGAGCTGCAGGGATGCTCCGGCATCACAAGGATGTGCTGCCTCTGCCATGCCCTGCAGCCATGTGCTGCTTGGAAGCAGCTGCCTGTATCCTTGTAACCCTCTTGACAGCGTCAGGAACAACTGAGGGACTATAAAAAGTCTCTTTTGATATCAGATGGTCAAGCCTTGGGCCGACTCCAAGAGATTGCTTCCAGGAGCCGGGCTTGGCCCGGAGCCCTTCTCCCGGCCTCCCTGAGTGGTTCCAGCTGAGAGGCTCCATCAGTTGCTAATGCACCATAAATAAACATCAGAGTCTAAACCTTGCTCCAAAATACCAGGGGAACTCCTCGTTTTAGGCTCTGCTGCCTGTTGTCCCCCGCGCGTGACCCCGGTTGTCCCAGCAGATTCTTCCTCCATGAGGTAAGCTGGCTGGGATAAATGGGAATGCGTGGAGCTGGCTGGATTCATGCTCTAGGTATTTATTGCTAGAAATGGTCAAAAAGCTGGGCAGTGAAACTGGTGGGTGCAGGGATGGGGTTTAGTGGGGTAGTGTGTGTGTAGTAATAATAAATCGGTGTTAAATTAAAGCTGAAATTAAATAAAGCTTATCTGTAAAAAGAAATAAAATAGATAAATATTATATGAATAAATATATAAACAAAAATAAATAATAGAATAAGTTTGTATATAAAATAAAATATAAAGATATATATAAAATTCTGTATATAGAATATATATATAGGTTTTTATATATGTCATCATGGCTAGGCTTTGTGAACGAAGATTTGGGATTTATATATGTATAAAACATATATATATAATATTGTATATGTACTATATATATAAAAATATATTTAAATCTATATATTTTAAATATTTTTATAGATTTTAAATCTCTGTATATTATAGAGATAAAGAGATAAATCTACGTATTTATCTATATTATTATATCATCTGCATGTAGATATAAATCTACGTATTTTTGGCCTGGAATTGTTCAAGGCCAGGCTGGATGGGGCTTGGAGCAACCTGATCCAGTGGAAGGTGTCCCTGCCCATGGCAGGGGGTGGAATGAGGTGAGCTTTAAGGTCCCTTCCAACCCAAACCATTCTGGGATTCTCTTACGTGATTGAAATAAATATATATAAATACATAAATAAAAATAAAGCTTAAATTAAATAAAGCTTATACAAAAATAAATAAAAATCTTAGTAAGTGTCTCTAGATATATAAATAAAAATAAAGCTTAAGTTAAAGCTGTGACAGATGATGGTTTGTGATGGGAGACCTGCAACATAAAAGCTGGTTAAATCCAGATGCGCCCAGCCTCTGGATTCAGGAACACCAGGGCCAGTGGGATCCATCCCTGGAAGTCACCTGGATGGGGCAAGTTCACAGCTGGATATTTTCCAGCCTGTTTTCAGTAAGGAAAGATGCTGGTGTGGGCAAGCAACGATCCAGCAGAGCCACATCTGCCGTGGGGGTGTGTCCTGCTGGGGTCACGTGCTGGCGACCAAATTCCAGTTTTAATTATGATCCCGCCCCTGGGGGTGCGCAGGGAACTCCCACTGCTGCCAGCACGTGGTGAGATCTGAGCCCTGTAACTGCCCCTCGTTAGGATAATGACTTATTGTCTCCTTCAGCATTCCTCAGGGTGGGAAAACACAGCCTGGCTGCAGCCAGCTCCTGCTCCTCTGAGTCCTGCCCCCAGCTCCTGCTCCTCTGAGTCCTGCCCGTCTTTTACAGCAGGGATGGGATGAGGGGCTGCTTTCCACAGGGCGTCCAAAGGCAAAGCTTGGCATGTCTCCATGCAGCTGAGAATTTTGGGGGGATACGCGCAAAAACCAGAGCGAGAAACAACACAGGGGCTTGAACAGGGACAGTCACCTGCAGAGGAGATTCCAAAACTCCTTCCAGGCTCAGGCATGTGCCATAATCTCCTTTCCATAGAATCAGCATAGAATCCCAAACTGGTTTGGGTTGGAAGGGACCTTAAAGCCCATCTCATTCCACCTCCTGCCATGGGCAGGGACACCTACAACTATCCCAGGTTGCTCCAAGCCCCATCCAACCTGGCCTTGAGCACTTCCAGGGATCCAGGGGCAGCCACAGCTTCTCTGGGCAACCTGTGCCAGGGCCTCACCACCCTCACAGCCGGGAATTTCTTCCCAATATCCCATCTATCCCTGCCCTCTGGCAGTGGGAAGCCATTCCCCCTTGTCCTGTTCCTCCATCCCTTGTCCCAAGCCCCTCTCCAGCTCTCCTGGAGCCCCTTTTAACCACCAGGCTGAACACCCCCAGCTCTCTAATCCTTTCTTTTCTCAATCCAAGCTGTATTTCAGAACTCTCCACCCTTTTTGCAGCCTTTCCCCATTGCAGTGGGATGGCTCCATGCCCAGGTCAAAGCTTTTCCAGGTCAGTTCCCACAAATCGACTGAGCCCAGTTTAGAGCAGACGGAGGGTTTTCCCCCATCCTGGTTTTCTCAGTGCCAGTGAGGGACCCCTGGCCCTGCTCCAGTCCCTTGCTGGTTTCCTTGGTACAATGGACAGTGGGTTTTGCTTTCCCAGGGAGCTCCTTCCCCCTTGGAAGCGACTGCAGCAGACCCAAAGTACAGCCTTAGTGGGAAATGACCCTAAAATCCTCTTTTTCATTGCTCCCCACGGCTTAAAACACAAACACACTAAGATGCTCCTCATTTTAAATGGTTTTTGAATTATTCAGGCTGGTCCTGGGCAGGGAAATGGGGCAGATTTGCTGTGAAAAGGAAACCCTTTGGCCAAAATCTCTTTAAAAATTGGGTGCCTTAAATAAAGGCTTTAAGGTCCAGCCTGTAACTGTGTAAATAAATGGCTCAACTCTTGGATTGCTCCTGTGGGAGGGGGAGGACCTGGCCTGTTACCTACATGCTGATTTCTATTTCAATTTCTGTATCTATTTGTATTTCTTCTTCTATTTATTTTTATTATTTATATATTATTATATATTACTATACTTCTATATTATTATGCATTGTATTTATATATTATTGATATTCATGCTTTTATATTATTTGTGTTTGTATTATTTATATTTAATGGGTGGAAGTGGTACCAGGCTCTGCCACAGCCTCTGCCAGTGCTTATATTTACATTTGAGTGTCTGTACCTGGGAAATTCCACATTTTATCCAAATGTTGTGTTACCTTTCCAGCCAAGGACAGTGCTTGTTTCCAACAGGCTTGCAGGGAAAACGCTCTCAACTTGATTTTTAACCATTGCAAAGCAGGAAAATCAGCCGAGGGAGATATTGAACATTGCTGGATGTTGTTCCTAACGGAAGGATATTCTTTTTGTCCCCCTTTTTTTCCCCTTTTTTCTCCTTTTTTTTCCCTCCTGCTGTTATAAAAGTGGTCCATTTTCTCCCCAGACATCAGGCATCCAGAAGAACTCTCCCTTTTGAGGAAACCCAGAGATCCATCAAAGAAAAAGAAGAAGAAGTTGGATGATCAATGTGAAGACGACGCCTTCGAGCTGGAGGGTCCTCTCATCACACCGGGGTCTGGTGAGCCAGGAAAAAAAATGGGAGGGGGGAAAAATTGGCACTGCAATATCAGTCTGATTTAATTCCTTGAGGTCTGTGCAAGAAGCGGACCTCAAATAAATGGCACAAGTCCTGCAGGGCTGCAGCACTCGGTCACGGATGCATGTCTGGAGCTGTCACGCATTTCGGGGAGCAGAACAACACCAGGCTTCATAAAATAAACCAGAACACAAATGTGACCACTTTAACACTCAAATTGTGTTACTGAGAGGTTTTCTTAAGGAAAATCCTTCCTAATGTCAAATTCCAGGTGTGTTTTAGGCTGTACCACTGTCCTACTCCCTATTTATAACCCAGGAAGAGCAGTGTTTTATTAATTGCCTTAGTGTTGCCTTATGTTAAGTGTGTAGCTGTGGATTTTAATGCTAAAAGAAACCCCTTTTATTGCTGTGTGGTAGTTTGCCAGTCTGAATTCCAGAACCAGATCAGCACTGGGAAGACAGTTGCTGGTGGAGTAACGTCCCTGATTGGAATAACATCCCTGATGGAGGAATATTCTTGATGGAGTAACATCTCTTACCCTGGGCAGCAAATTGATGCAGGTGTTTGCAAGCAGAGGGTTTTTCAGCTCTGTTCTGTGGCTGCTGGAAGTCTGGTGTTTGAAGGCAAATGGCAGGAGTTTAAACCATCATTTTGGCCAAGTGGGAGCACTTTATCCCAAATGGACTTGCGGAGTCGGTGGCGCTGCCGGGAGGGCGAGACGCGTCTGGCTGCCAAAGCTCTTGGGTTTAAATCCAGCAATCTGAGGGTAGCAGGGCATCTTTGATTAAAAGAAATACCTTGGAATTCAGTAAACTTGTATTAGTTGGTGTTAAATTAACTGAAGGGAAGGTCATGGAGTGTGGTTAATGCCAGCGGTGGTGCTGGGCTTGCAGGCAGAAAGGTTTTTGCACCACGGGCTCCGCATCAAACCATCAGCACGGATCTTGGCAAGGGAAAAATAATCCCTCTTTTGCTCTGATCCTGCTCTTTCTCCTCTCAGTTACTTAAAAATGCTTCTGGGCTATTCCTCTCCCGCTCCTGGCTCAGAGACATTGGGCAAGGCTCCAGCCAATTTTCATTTCCATTTGGCTTTTTCATCCTGAAAGTCTGTACGAAGCCTTTCCAAAAACCAGTGTTCACAGAGAGCATCTCTGTTGGATTAATAGGAAATACTTGGCCTGCTTTGGGGGAAATGTAGGCAGAAGAGAGGGTTTTATTTTAATTATTTATTGCTCTTTCAGTGAGTCACTTTGCTGGTTTTGCTTTCCCTGTGAATGAAATCACTTGCAGCAGGTTGAATTCCTGCGCGTTCAGGTGCCATTAGATAAAAGTCGTGGTTTTAATCTGAATAAACTGTTCCTAGCGTTGTTCCAGCGCCAGTCCGTGTGCTGAATGCTTCTGAAAAACAAGTTAATAATTCAGGATGTGCTGGTTCCAGTGTGTGGGGATGTGCTGGGTGTGTTTTGTCACTGAGCATCCCAAACCTGGCAGTGAAACCATTTAAATCCCGGTCGGCAGGGCTGCCAATACTCCCACAGGCCGTGTTGCCCAACACTTTCCATTAGAAGACCTGTTTTCACTTGTTCATATAAATTAGCCAAATTTGTAGCTATTTCTACTGGAACTTTCCATGACATTGCCTGGCCTAGGGCAGATTTTTTAAGGGAAGCTTCTTTTGAGATGTTTCGGGTGTTTGGAGAAGGTGATGAGGAGAACAGTGGAGGGGAAGCTTTGCTCTGATGGAGCGAACACTCAATCAGAGGAATGTGGGGGGATATCCGTGGAAAAACCTGCCCAATTTGGGGCAAGAAGTGGGATTTTTCTTTTGTTGGTCCAGTTGATGCTCGGCCCTGTGCGCTTGAGCCACGTGAAGGCTGAGACTGAGACACTGCAAGGATGGATGGGGAGGAGGCAGGAGCATCCTTCGGGATGTGGTTGACGGATGGCGATGGTGGTTTATTGCTGGTTCTTGTTGGGCTGCTCTGCTCCAGTGTTGTAACAGCCCATGGGGAGAGCACCTTTCTGCTGCTTTTATAACCATAGAATCATAGGATATCTCAAGTTGGAAGGGACCATAAGGATCATCGAGTCCAACTCCCAACATGTAAGTACCTGGTCTGAGTACCTGGCAAATCATCCCTGGCCTTCTCCTTGCAAGTGTGAAGCCTGAAGGGGGGTATCTCCATCCCTTCACCATTTCTGCTGCTTTTTTTGCTCATGCCTGGATCTGTCTTGATGGAGGTACCCACAGTGCTCACTGGTCCCATCCAAACCAGGATGCCAGCAAAACTAGGAGGGGCATTAAAACCATCCTGATGGTTTTCTTTTATTTGGTGGTTTTCACTTTTATTTTCCATCCCGTCAGGCAGTTTGGAATCCCATTTCTATATTATTTGGTGTCTCCTAGCCAGAAAGTTGGCAGTCATGGGCATGATGCTGCTGATTCAAACAGTTCCTCCTGCTCCTTGAGATACCCGTCGTGAAAAATGAGGGTTTGGAAAGGTTTTTTTATTGGTTTGGTCTTGGAATTTTCCAGTCTAGCTCAGCTGTGTGCCATTCCTTGTGCAGCGAGGGAGGAGGGATGGTTTGGAGTAGAGGAGGTGGAGTGTGGCCTGAGGTGGCGGTTCAGAGCAGCAGGAGGTGGCACACATGACCTTGTTTGTGGCATCTCAACCCTGTCACTGCCTTCAACACCCTCAGCAGTGCTCTGGGAGGGAGAGTTGGGATGCATCGAACTGTGTGTCTGAATCACAGGCGGGTGATTTAAAAAGGACACGGCCCTTTCCCAAAAATCCAGTTTGTTGTAGGACCTTCCAGGTCCTGGTGGGCAGATTTATGTCCAGCAGATGCTGCTGAGTGAGTTCATTGCCCAGTGTACGTATGCACGCAGCGGAACTCCTGGCATTAGGACATGGTGGTTGATCCTCCCTTCTCTTGAAAATCTGGATTTTATATTAATGTGAAAATCAATGTTCTTGTGAGATGAATAGGGGCTGTTTCATGGAGTGGTTTAGGTTGGAAGGGATGTCAAGCCCATCCAGTTCCACCCCCTGCCATGGGCAGGGACGCCTTCCACTAGACCAGGTTTCTCCAAGCCCCATCCAACCCAATCCAAGCGTCTGGAACGCTTCCAGGGATGAGGCAGCTCTCTGTTCAGCTCTCAGCTATTTTGGGGTGTGAGATGCCAAGCTGTGATTTGCTTGTTTCTCTTCAAAAAGACTCATTTTAAAAGGTTTGGGTGGGTTTTTCGAATGCTGTGAGTCCGTACGAGCTGCAGAGCTTTGAAAGGGCCTGTGAGTAACGTTGAGCTTTGGGATCAGTTCTGCACCACGTCGCACCACTCGCTCAGCACATTAATACCAAATGTGTGTGGCCATCTCAGCAAGCTTTTCCATCCGGGAAACGCCGCGTTTCCGTGCCCGGCTGTCCTTGTAACATGAGTAAAATAACGTGAAGTCACTCTGGTTGCTTTGCTGCCGAGTCCACCAGCGCCACTGCCAACACTCCATTGGGGTGGTTCAACCTCACCTGTGCTGTTCTGCCTCCTTCTAAAAATGCCCATTTTTGGCTTCTGTCCTTTCCTGCTCTCCGGGTGACTTTCTCTCGCCTTCTCACTTCCCTCCTTTCTTTTCCCTCTCCATAGGCACCGATATTCTTTACATCGGCCCCGTCAAAGGTGAGCTCCACCTCAGTAGGACTTTTGCCCTCTGCCTCTGGTCTCTTTGGCTGCACCCTTAGTTTATTTTCCTGCTCCTCTAAAACCTTTGACTTCCAAAATCTTTAAGCAACAGGTAATACCGGTAAGTCGGGGGCCACTCATGTCCCAGGTGCCACAGAGACTCAGGGGGCAGGATTTTCCAGGCGTGGGAGACCTGTGTCTTTTCCCACCGTGTGGGATGGAATGAGTTTTCCATCGGTTTGGCTCTTGGAGAAGAGCCGAGAGAGAGAGAGAGAGAGAGGAGAGGGACAGCTTTCCGTGGGAGAACAAGCAGCGCAGTTGTTTTCCCATTGTGGAAAGATAATGGTGGAAAAAGGGAAGGTTTTTTTTTTCATCCGTTGGCTGGGTTGGGAGCAAGGCAGGGCTTGTCCCAAAGCTAACTCCAGGCTTTTATTCCCCTTGCTGGTAGGAAATATCTATTCAAGCCCAGGACTGTACAGCAAAACGATGACGCCGACCTACGACGCCCACGACGGCAGCCCCCTGTCACCCACCTCCGCCTGGTTCGGTGACAGCGCCCTGTCGGAAGGGAATCCGGGAATCCTGGCCGTGAGCCAGCCCGTCACCTCCCCAGAGTCCTTAGCAAAAATGTACAAGCCCCAGACGCTGCTCGACAAAGCCAAAATCAACCAAGGGTGAGTCGAGGAGTCGAGGATTTGGGGGGTTTTTTTGCTGATTTTAAATCGCGTCGCCGGAGTGTTTTTGTGTGTGTTATCCCGTGTTGGCAATTCACAGGTGGCTGGATTCGTCCCGATCCCTGATGGAGCAGGAGGTGAAAGAAAACGAGGCTTTGCTACTGCGGTTCAAGTACTACAGCTTTTTTGACCTGAACCCAAAGGTACAGAGCTACTTGTTTCACTTGCATCTTGCAGGCAAAGGCTTGGAGCAAAGGATGACTGGATCTCTTAACGTGCTTTTGTGTTGGTAAAACCTTCCCAAAAAAGCATGAAAATTTGAATGGAGTTTGAAAATGGGTCGTGCAAGAATCAAACACAGGATTTGTGCTCCCTGTATATCAGCTTCCTAACGTTTAGGGGTTGCTAGAGATGCTCTGGGGGTTCTTAGAGCCACTTCGCTTCGGTGGCAGAGGATTTTCAGTCTCGGGTTGAAGCGTTGTGTTGAGAGATCAGAGAATCCCAGGATGGTTTGGGTTGGAAGGGACCTTAAAGACCATCTCATTCCAACCCTCTGCCATGGGCAGGGACACCTTCCAGTGCATGAGGTGGTTTGTCCTGAACTGGGCGCGTGCGTTTTCCGACGGTTCCGTGTTTTTGTGCTGTGCCGCAGTACGACGCCATCAGGATCAACCAGCTGTACGAGCAGTCCAAGTGGGCGATTCTGCTGGAGGAGATCGAGTGCACGGAGGAGGAGATGATGATGTTTGCAGCACTGCAGGTGGGACACAGCCTTGAGACGCTGATGGTTTGGGTTAAACTTGATTTCGTGGCTTTGCAGGTTTCTCCGCTGATTAACCTGATAAGTGAAATCATGGAATCACAGACTGGTTTGGCTTGGAGGGCACCTTAAGACCATCTCGTTCCACCCCCTACCATGGGCAGGGACACCTTCCACTAGCCCAGGTTGCTCCAAGCCCCATCCAACCTGGCCTTGGACACTTCCAGGGATGGGGTAGCCACAACTTCTCTGGGCAACCTGTGCCAGGGCCTCCCCACCCTCACAGCCAAGAATTTCTTCCCAATATCCTATCTAAATCATGTATTTTAAGCCTCACCCTTGGTGGGAGCCATCCTTGGTGGGAGCTTGGCCTTCTCAAGCTGGTAGAAGTCGGATCACTTCCCATCTCCTAATCCTCAATTGAGTTTATTAGATCTATTTTGAATTTAAATGTTCGCTGCTGATAATTTCTCATGAAAAATAACTTCACCTTATTTTACCAAACATGTTTATATCTATCTTAACTTTTAGTTTTGCACTTTCTTAAACCCACCCAATACATGCAGGGTGTTACTGAACTGTGCCTTTCTGGCCCTGTGCCCCCCAAACAGCTGGGGATAATCTGTGGGTTTTCCCAGAACTATTTATTTATGTGTTTTTTGAAATACTCGGTGTGATTTGGCATAAATGCTACACCTACACCTGCTATTGACCTCTGTGGGACGGGTGGCAGACATTTATTCCGTGTGGTCTGGCACGACTCGTCGCTGTAGGATGCAGGAATGTCCCCCTCAGGAGCAGGGCTGTCTGCTCCAAGGGCCCCTCCCAGGAAAAAAACGAGAGAAAACAGAAATATAATGACTCAGTTTACATCCCAGCACTCCAGAGTGGGTTGGGCACAGTCCTTCCTGTGAGATTTCATGGATGTTTTGGTTTCCTGGGGCAAAAACAGATGCAAAGACACGGAGTCACAGAACGGTTTGGGTTGGAAGGGACTTGGTCTGTCTTGTTCCAACCCCCTGCCATGAGCAGGGACACCTTCCACTAGCCCAGGTTACTCCAAGCCCCATCCAACCTGGCCTGGAACACTTCCAGGGATGGGGCTGCCACAGCTTCTCTTGGCAACCTGTGCCAGGGCCTCACCACCCTCACAGCCAAGAATTTCTTCCCAATATCCAATCTAACCCTGCTCTGTGGCAGTGGGAAGCCATTCCTCCTTGTCCTGTCACTCCAGGCCCTTGTCCTGCTCTCTTGGAGCCCCTTTAGGCACTGGGAAGGTGCCCCTGGAGGGAACAGCCCCATCCACCAGCAAGTGTCCTGGTTTGTACTGGGCAAGGCATTTCCAGAGGTCAAGAGAGGTGATCCTGCCCCTCTGCTCAGCACTGATGAGGCCACACCTGGAATACTGGATCCAGTTCTGGGCTCCCCAGGGCAAGAGAGACGTGGACAGACTGGAGAGAGTCCTCAGTGATGGGCCACAGGGATGATGAAGGTCCAGGAGGGGAAAGGCTGGGATTGTTCATCCAGGAGAAGGCTCTGGGGGTCTTACTAAGTACATAAATACCTGGTGGGAGGCAGGGAAGGAAATGGACAGAGGTGCCCAGTGGCAGGACCAGAGGCCGTGGACGCAACCTGGAACACGGGAGGTTCCCTCTGAACATCAGGAAACACTTTTTTACCCTGAGGGTGACTGAGCACTGGCACAGGTTGCCCAGAAAGGTTGAGGAGTCTCTATCAAAGTTACTCAAAATCCAACTGGACGTGGTCCTGGACAACAGCTGGAGCAGGGAGTTAGGACCAGGTGACCTCCAGAGGTCCCTTCCAATCTCAACCAGTCTGTGATGCTGTGGAAAGAGCAGCTCTGCCCTGTGGGGCCCAGAGAGGTCCTTCAGGGGTTGTGCCACAGACTCCTTGAGCTGAAAACATCCAAGATGGTCATTCCTGTGCCTTGCCTTCCAGTACCACATCAACAAGCTGTCCATCATGTCCTCAGAAAACCACCTGAACAACAGCGACAAGGACGTGGATGAGGTGGATGCTGCGCTCTCAGACCTGGAAATTACCTTGGAAGGGGGCAAGACGTCCACGATCCTGGTAAGGGTTGCAGACACACCATGTGTGTCCCCTCCTTCCCTCCTGGGAATCTTTTCAGGCTTACAACCTTTTTTCATTTCCTTCCTCTCCCTTTTTTTTTTCTATTTCTCCGTGAGAAAGTTGCCCCCAGCCCAGTGAAGCGGCACAAAACATAGACCCCAATAATATTTGCTTTAAAATAGGGGATTTTTTAGATACTGAGGGATAGTTCTGGGGGCGGGGAACCACAGAAAGCGTCTGGAGAAGTCCTGGAGGAACCAGGATCTTACTGAACCCCCCCTACACCAAGCCTGATGAAATAATGGAAAACTAAATTTAAATGGATGTGATTTCTGTCCTCACTACTGACTTTCCCAAATACTGAGTTCTCCACGCTGAGGTTTCTCTTCCTCTGTTTCTAATTCACGTTTTACAGCACCTAAAACGGCTGCTGTGATTTTCAGAACTAATTTATGCTTATGAAACCTTACTTTTATTGGACTGGATTTTAGCCTGTGTCTCTATTTCAGAGGATTTGGGGGGGGTGTTTCAAATATGCTGTTTTAACACTCGTTTTCCACCTTTAAAAATGTAAAGGTTTAAAATTAAAGTGCATTAAAAGGACTCAGTCCTGTCAGCCTTGGCCCAGCACAGCTTTTCCAGGCTTTCTGCACATTTATACCGTCTCTAAATTTCATTTTAAGTTCTTTCCAACCTTAAAATCCCTGAAATTTTCCGGTTTTGCACTTCATATAATTTTTTTAAGTGTTTATGAAGGGTCTTTTTGAAGTTACATCCATGCTTAGATGCTGTATTATTGGCATTAACAACAGCAGAGCTTTGCAATATAAAGCAGTGGCTGCGACAGAAACGACGACAAATTTTTATCACCGAGACATATTTTCTAATTTCTTCTCAAAACCAGATTTGGAACACACCACTAAGGAACAAGCCCTGCCAGATAAGAGCACAGAGGACAATGATTCATCCAAAAAAAACCCCCATCCCTTTCCGTAGGGCTTGCAACCAGGAGCCATTTCCAGATGCATTCGAGTAATTGAATACGGATAATGGGCAATTACTGGATTGTTTGTTTAGATTCTGCTGGTTTTTTTCCCTGTGGTATCTATAAACAGTTCACTGCAGACTGAAAGTAAACTGTCCTGCTACTGGAAGCTGCTGGAGCAATCCTTCCTTTTTCTATCCCTTGAAAACCCTTGAGTTTCAGCTCCCGGGAGTTGCGAGTGCCCCCCTGTACATTTTCCTCATGCGAAAAGGGAATTTAAACTCAATATTTAAAAATCCAGTGGGGGAGGGGAAAATCTTTCTAGACACAGAAATCCCTTCTCCAGTCAGTTCTCTGTGGAGGTGCATCTTTTCCTTTTCTTTGGAGCACAGGGAAGTAACTGAAGGAGGAGAAAAATCCCCGTGCGAACACGAGCCGCTGTGACCGCCCGTGACCTCGCGGGTGGGAATTGGCTCCAGCAACAGCAGGAATTCCTCAAAGGAAAATAAAAACCTTGTCCTCTGCTTTCCAAACAGCGCTGCTGGGCTGTGCCATAGATTTTTCACCGCTTGATTCTCCCGGGAAGCGGCTCTGAGGCTTTCTCAGGAGCCGTTCCGTGACCCCTGAGCCGCGATGTTGCCCCCCCCCCCGGCTTCCTCCCCTGCACCACATCCCTTCCCTTCCCGGATCCACCGTCCCGGCTCCGCTGGGGCAGGCGGGTGAATGGGATAATCTTTGATTTTCAGGGTGACATCACTTCCATCCCGGAGCTCGCCGACTACATTAAAGTCTTCAAGTAAGTGCTGATGGGAAGAGCTGCTTGTGAAACTGGTAATGGCAATGAATAATTAATGGTCCTACCTCTTAACGTCCTTTTTTTTTTCCCCATCTCCTGGCCATAAGATATTCAAAATATTCAATACTCGAAGTTGATTAGTTCTTAAATACAAAATTCAGGATGTTTTTCCTACTGGGAGAGTTTGCTGCAGCCCATAGCCTCAGCAACGTGTGCTGGGTTATTTCTTTAACACATTTACTGCCCTGGAGATGATAAACCATCCTGAAAGATAATAACCCATCCTAAAATTAGGAGTGAGACCTAAAAACTTCTCCTCGTTTGCAGGAGGCTGGATGAATTCTAAGCCAGTCTCTCCAGCCTCTCCGTGCCAGAAGGAGCAGGTTAAGTTGACTCTGCTCCTCTTCCAGCTCGCTCAGGATTTAGGGATTTTTTCTTAGTTTGCTTTGACTCGGATGGTGGAACGTGGAAACCGGGAACAGCAGCGTCTGGGCTTTGGAGTAACATTTTTGGCAGCCACGACTGTCTTTTGCAATTTATTGCCGGCTGCGGCGAGGGATACAGTGAAAGTTCTGGAAACTGGGAATAGTGATGAGATTTCACAGCAGAACTGCAGGATAGAGGGGAGGGGAAAAGGCTGTAGGCAGCAAAATAGCTCTGGAACAAGCCTTTATTTTATTAATTGTTTGGTTCTGGAGCCAGAACCTGGCTCTGAAAAAGTCCTTCTCCCTCTCCAAAGGCAAATTAACGAGGTCTCTGCGTCTGTCTGGGCCTGTGGTCTGGCTTAATCAGGGCAAGGTTTCAGGGCTGCAGCCCCTCAGTGGGTGTTTCTTCCCTCCCTTGAACAAACAAACAAACAAAAAAACTTGTTCTTCCCTTTGATCTGCTGATTTGTCAATAAAATTAGGCAGGACTCAGGGAGCTAATTGCCTGCAAATTGGAGCACCAGGAGATGGAGCAGCCAGAAGCTGCCGGTTCCTCTGCCCAGTGAAAGCTTAAAACGCCCTGGGGTTAGGACTTAAAGCTGTCAAATTGAACAGAGAATTCCATTTGCTCCTAAAAATGGGGGTCAAGAGGTATTTTAGTGCCAGAAATCCAATGTAAATGGCACAGTGTTCAGAGCTGGCCCAGCTTTGGATGTGCCTCTTGTCACACTTCACTTGGAGAGGAGCTGCAATATGTGTCCCTAATATTCCATAGATTTAGCTCCTGTAAATATGTCCTTATATGTGCCTGGTGTTGCTGCAAGAGAGTTGGGATGTTTCTCTCTCCCCTGCCAGCCAAAATCATAGAATTCCAGAATGTTTTGGGTTGGAAGGGACCTTAAAGCCCATCTCATTCCAACCCCCTGCCATGGGCAGGGACACCTTCCACTAGCCCAGGTTGCTCCAAGCCCCATCCAACCTGGCCTTGGACAATTCCAGGGATGGGGCAGCCACAGCTTCTCTGGGCACCCTGTGCCAGGGCCTCCCCACCCTCACAGCCAAAAATTCCTTCCCAATATCTCCGTATATTATATCCAGCATCAAAATGCCCTTCCTGCAATTTAAAGGAGCCCCCCCAAAAAATCCAAAAACAATAAAGATGCATTAAGGCACCTTTAACGAAGGGTGGAAAAACCTGCACGTGTGGGATGGCTTGGCTGGAGGCTGGTGACTTCTTCCATGGTGGGAAGCAGCTTTCAAAGGAAATTGTGGTTGTACAGTTTTCCCAGGGCAGGGCTGTGGGTGTGCCAGGGCTTTTGGAGGAGGAGGAAATCCAGCAAGGGCAGGAGGAAGCAGCAGATGCCCCAGCTCAGGTGTCCATCACAGGAGTGGGAGCAGGGAGGTTCAGGCAGACACTGTTTCTCCCCCACCCCCCTGATTTCCTTCTGACCTGAGCAGCCTCCAGCTCGCTTTTGCTTGGAAATGGAAGTGCAGATCCCTGAGGACAAGCAATTGGGGCCATCACATATTTGATCCCTGCAGATGAGAGATCAGCAGCTGTTTCCGGGATGGAAATATGAGAAATGCGTGAGAGGCTGAAGATCCAGCCTTAGAATAAGGTTTATAAATTAGGGAAGGTTAAAAAAATTCGGACACTTGGAGCTCTGCAAAGGCCCTGGGCTCGTGGTGGGATGAGCTCAGGGTCCCACCCTGCCAAGTGGTCGCTTTGCTTTGCTGCAGGTTTGCAGGGCTGTCAGTTCTCCTGCAGAATCAAGCAAAATCCATGTTTTCCATAGAAAAGAAGTGAACCTTTTGGGATGTGGAGCGTTTAAATGCAAAACAAGTGCACTGGTGCGTGCGCGCAGCTGACGAGTCCTTGGAAGTGCCGCTTCCCTTCGGAGCTCGAGCAAAGTGGTTCCAGTTTCGTGTGGTGGGTGGAGAGGCAGGTTTTGCAGCGGTTCAGGGCTGTGTCTGTTTTTGTAACAGAGTTCTCCAGCTCCCCCCACCTTGTCCCAAATTGCCCCCATGGGATTGAAGAGCCCAAACTTGCCACTGGAGCTCAACTCGGCTGAGCCCCCGGGCAGGGACTATCCCAGGGGTGGGGGAATAACCCAGGCTGCTGACAGCAGGTTTCCAGGGGTGAAATAATGAGTTTCCTGGTGCAGCAGCTTGTTTTTAGGAGCTTAAACCAAGCGTGATGTCCCTCCATGTGTCTGGCAGGCCCAAGAAGCTGACGTTGAAAGGCTACAAGCCCTATTGGTGCACCTTCAAAGATACCTCGATCTCCTGCTACAAAAGCAAAGAGGAATCCAACGGGACTCCTGCTCACCAGATGAACCTGAGAGGTAAGAGAAGTGTGAGGTGAAGGAAGAGAAGCTGCTTTTTATTCCAGTAACAGGCTGTTCCTCCTGCATCTTGCTTTCCCACTGCTTTATTACCTCGTCACGGCGTCCCAGGGTTGGGTAAACGTGTTTAAAGGAATGAGGTGACTGGGTTTGATGGCGTGGCACAGACTTGGACTTCTAGACAGTGTGATCCCACAGGGAAGCGCCAACAGCTCCCCAGTGGCACGAGGAGACAACTTACAGAATCATGGAATGGTTTGGGTTGGAAGGGACCCTCAAGACCATCTCATTCCAACCCCCTGCCATGGGCGGGGACACCTTCCACTTGCACTTCTTTTTGTCATACTTAGTTCAGTCACAATTCCCACGGCAGAAAAAAGAGTTTAAACTGGGAAGAACAGACCATTCTCCTCCTCTGCTGCCTTAGATTTTTTTCCCTCCTCAGCCCGGTGCTGGTTGGGAGCAGCCTCACTGCGAGCCTCGGGTTTTTAAATTCCTGCAGTTGCTGGCTTTCCTTGCGTCAAGTTAAACATTCCTGCTCCGGCAGCCACGGGGCTGCAGAGAGAGCTCATTTGTTTTCCCCGTGGAGGCAGGAGCAGATGGGATGCCAAGCGACCTCGGGCTGCTGTCGGAGCGAAGCCCGGCCCGCAGGACCTTTTTGGGAGCTTTTGACAGATCTGCTGTGACGGCACTTTTAAAAAATCTCGGAGGCGGCGTTGAAGCGGCGCCTGGGAGGACTTGGCTGCTTCAGTTCATCACCCTCCGTGTTTATCCAACCACTTGGAGTTCTCTCCAGACTCCGGGAGCGGGATGCTCACACCTCACCGCTCACTGTAGCAGCCAAAATCATGGAATCACAGACTGGTTTGGGTTGGAAGGGACCTTTAAGACCATCTCGTTCCGCTCCCTTGCCATGGGCAGGGACACCTTCCACTATCCCAGGTTGCTCCAAGACCTGTCCAGCCTGGCCTGGAACACTTCCAGGGATGGGGCATCCCATCCTGGCATAAATAACATAGAGGGGTTTCAGGGTGGGAGTCAACACCCATCCAGTCACCTTTTTGTATCCTTTCATGAAAGGAAATATCAGGGAAAGGTTCTTCCCCCAGAGGTTGGTTGGGCACTGACCAGGCTCCCCAGGGCAGTGGGCACGGCCCCAAGGCTGCCAGAGCTCCAGGAGGGTTTGGACAACGCTCCCAGGGACAGGGTGGGATTGTTGGGATGTCCTGTGCAGGGCCAGGAGTTGGACTCAGTGATCCTTGTGGATCCCTTCCAATTCAGCATATTCCAGGGAAATTTTGCGGTATTTGCCAGCCATGGGATCCACTCACAAGGCCAGGCAGGATCCATGAGGTTAATTCTGTGGGCATACATTAGTTCTGGCTTTGTTTCTTTCAAATCAGGTCTTGCTTTTTCCCCCCAATTTTCCTGTCACTTGGAAAAAGAGACAGCTGACAGTGGGTTTTGTCCCTGCTGTGTGGAGTGTTCATCCCCTGGAAGATGTGGTACAAACATCTGGCAGCACTGAGACCCTCTCCTTGGAGAACTTAGCCTTTTTTTTCCCTGTTTTTGCTTTTTCCCTCTCTTTTTCAAGCATAGTTCCTCACACCCCCCGTTAAACACTGGCTCCCTCATTGCAGGATGTGAAGTTACTCCTGATGTGAACATCTCTGGTCAGAAGTTCAACATCAAACTCCTGATTCCGGTGGCGGAGGGGATGAATGAAATTTGGCTGCGCTGCGACACCGTAAGTATCGCTTGGACTTGGCCACCTCTTCACCCTTTCCCCACCATCAGCTCATGCTGAGGTGCTGTTAAGTAAAAAACAGGTAGAAAATGCCCTCGCCTGTGTCTGACCTCAGCATTCCAAACGCATTCCAACTCCCTCACCTGCGAGCGCGGAGCAGAAAATCATTCCCTGCTCTTCCTTGGCTTTGTCCCCTGGTTTCAGCCTACACATTGGCTGGATTTCTGGCTGTCCTGGTGCATGTTTTAATCTTCTGGGGGGGCTGGAAGGGGAATGGAGGCTCCCTGGAGTTTTATCTGGGGGGTCTGACGGGTTCTGCTCTCTGTTTTTGGGGGGGCAGGAGACGCAGTACGCCAGCTGGATGGCCGCCTGCCGCCTGGCCTCCAAGGGCAAGACCATGGCCGACAGCTCCTACGGCATGGAAGTGCAGAACATCCTGTCCTTCCTGAAAATGCAGCATTTGAACCCGGACCCGCAGCTGATCCCCGAGCAGATCAACACCGACATCAATCCCGAGTGCCTGGTCTCCCCTCGCTACCTGAAGAAGTACAAGAACAAGCAGGTAGGTGCTGGCCTGGCGCGGCGTTGGCGTTGGCGTTGGCGTTGGCGTTGGCTTTGGTGTTGGTGTGGTCTGGGCTGACTGGGCACGTGTTTTGGCGGCAGCTGGTGTCTAACACGACGTGGTTTTTTGGATGTCTTCACTTTTCATGGGGTGCACGTGGTTACTAAAACGAGGCGTGACTGACCGAAGGGCGCGGTTTTGGATGCAGCACCTGGGGATGGCACCCACCACCTGAACAGTGCCGGGTGTGATGTGTGATTGTGCACGTGCACAGCCCGGGCAGCGGGGAGCCTTTAGTTGCAAATAACATTTAAAATTGGGTTGCATTTATTTTAAATGAATTTTGGGAATGGTTCGGCCCCTGCTGATGAGTGATGGTGGAGCGATGGGGTCAGCTGCCCCATCTCTCCCCACAGCTGGACTCAATCCCCCGATGCTGGGATTAAAACCCCATTCCCCGCACAGAATCCATGGAGAAATCCCCAGGATCAGCGGAGTTGCAGTTGCTTGCAGTGCTTTATCCACACTTGGCTGAAATGCAGTTTGCATATTTTCTGTCTTTGCTTTTCCACTGCTTCCAAATGCCAGTCCTTGAAACATTGCTTCATTTTTGAGTTGCTGTGACTCGAGCTTGAACTCCGCGCTCCATCCCATCCCTGCAGGACAGGGCTGAACTGTTCCACGCTGGAAATCAATGCCTGACTCTCTGAAAGACATTATATGTCAGAACAGCAGCAAAAAATAAGTAAAGCATTGCTCTGTGGCCTTCTGGTGACTTAAATCCTTCAGCCTCTGGCTGGATGCGATTCCTCCGAGCCCAGAAGAAGGCTGCAAGTCAGAGAAGCAGGAAAAATGTAACTTTTTATTGGCACAGCACGGTGATTTCCTGGCAGTGGAGTTATATTTTATATAGCCCTTATTATTCTTCTGAATAAGCCTTTATATCCACTTGGATGGAGGAGAGGCTGCATAAATATACTGTTTTAACATATATGTGATACTTTCTGGGTTTCCGGTAAAACGGAGGCACCTGGAAAAATATTAGCTTGAAAAACTTGCTTACTGTGCAGGTATCCTGGTTATAAAAATAAAATCCATGGGATCGTGGGGATGGGCACGAGCCCTCGTCCTGATCCCAGCTGGAACAGCGGCCACGATGCCGATGCTGGTCCCTCATAGACATCAGCTAAACAGCGGATTTAGGGTTTTCCTCGTGGCCAGAGGCAAAGCTTGGAGCAGCAGAGGATGTTTGCTGGGAGGAATGAGGGATGGAGGCTGTGGGAATGCAAGGAATTTGACCGCAAGGGTCCCTCCGTGGCCCCGGCACAGGGAAAGAAGAGGAGGAGGAGGAGGAGAAGGAAAAGGAGGAGGTCGTGCAGCCCACAGACAGTGCTGGAATGGGAATTGGCAGTGGGCCTTGCTGGAGGCTTTACTAGAAGCTCTTGGTCCTCTCCAGCCCCAAACTCACTTGGTGATGTTTGTCTCCATGTGCCCGTGCGGCAGCATAGGATTGGCAGTCTGGGTTTGGAAGCACCAAATCCTAAATGCAAATAAACAAAAACCAACCCAAAATAAGCATTTTCACAGCTCTCAGGTGCCTTTCTGGGGTTTGGTGTCAGAGCCAGCAAGGGCAGACATCCCTGGGAAGCCCAGCTGATGTTATCCTACATCTGCTTATTCCCCTGGGCATCATCCCCATAATTTCTCTGCATATCCCAAATAAAAGGAGCTTTTGAGCTCATAGTGAGCTCTTGAGCTTCCTCTGTCAGTGAGCGGCCTGGAGTTTGTTCAGAGATGTGGGGAGGAATGTGAGGACATGAATTCTCTTCCAAGCCAGCAGCTTCACCCTCCCCTTCATCCATCAGCTGGTCCATAGAATCACAGAATCCCCTGAGCTGGAAGGGACCCACAAGGATCATCCAGTGCAACTCCTGGCCCTGCCCAGGACACCCCAACAATCCCACCCTGTCCCTGAGAGCGTTGTCCAAACCCTCCTGGAGCTCTGTCAGCCTTGGGGCTGTGCCCACTGCCCTGGGGAGCCTGTTCAGTGCCCGACCACCCTCTGGGGAAAGAACCTTTTCCTGAGATCCAACCAAAACCATCTCAGGACCAAAACCAATGCCAGGACCCAGCTGGGATCACACCGGTGCTCCGGCAGGGCCGGCACGAGCGGCGGATCTCTGCTCGCTTGTCCCTGCTCACATTCACTTTGGCTGCTTTTCCACCTAAGGAATTGTGCATGTGTTTTGGTTTGGTTTTTTTTTTTTTGCTTGAACTTTGGTTTGCAGTTAATTTACACTTTTTCTTTGCTTTGTTGCCATATTTCTGATTGCTTTTTTTTCTTTCTGCCTCCTTTTCCTTTTTTTTTTTTTTCCATCTCGCCTTGCCATCTACAGCCAGGCTATGTAAGAGACTTGGTAAGTGACAGCAACAATAAAATTAAGATACGTTTAAAATAAAACTTAAAATAATCTAGAACCCCTCTGGTTTAGAGAGCAGCGATGAAAACACTAACAAAACCTACACCCTCCCTGAGAAACCTGGGCCCTGCTTGGTTTTTTGTAGTGATCCCCAGTGATTTATGCTGCGAAACTGGAAACCCTACACCACAAATTTGCCTTGTTGTTGTTGTTCGCTCACATCCCGCGCCTTAAAATTCCCTGAGAGCCCAAGCGGCTCTTCTACCTCCAGACAGCCCAGATCTATATTTGCTTTGATATGTCTGGAGATGGGGAAGCTCCACGTTTATCCGCCGTGGTCGCAGGCTCTGAGCAGTCGGGGCTGAAATAAGACCTTGGGGTGGAGATCGTTGATTATCCGCGTTCGGATCCGCGGCGGCTCCCGAGGTGCCGCCGAGGTGCCCCCCCTTCCCTAAATCCGGTGTGTTGGCCGCCCGCAGATCACGGCACGCATCCTGGAAGCCCACCAGAACGTGGCCCAGATGAGCCTCATCGAGGCCAAGATGCGGTTTATCCAAGCCTGGCAGTCGCTGCCGGAGTTCGGCATCACGCACTTCAACGCAAGGTCGGTGGGGCCGCTGGGCTGGGCAGGAGAAATTTTCCTTAATAAATGTGTGGGGTGTGTTAAAAATCACGGAATCATCATGGAATGGGTTGGGTTGGAAGGGACCTTGCAGATCATCTCATTCCAACCCCCTGCCATGGGCAGGGACACCCTTGTGCTCATCCTTAACTGGGGAAGTTGCGCTGGAACTGAAATTAAAAAGCATTAATGGCATCGACTTACATAAATTATTTTATAAGTTAACTCAGCTGCTGAATTTACGCGTATCACAGGCTTGATTTTATTAATCCCTCACCCTGTCACAGGTTCCAGGGTGGGAAGAAGGATGAGCTGATCGGCATCGCCTACAACCGGCTGATCCGGATGGACGCCAGCACAGGAGACGCCGTCAAGACCTGGCGCTTCAGCAACATGAAGCAGTGGAACGTGAACTGGGAGATTAAAATGGTGAGATGGCCTTTTACAACTTGTCCTCTTCCCTGGCTCCTGTCCCTGACACAGGCACCACTCCTAGGATCATGGAATCCCAGAATAGTTTGGGTTGGAAGGGATCTGGGAAGGATCTCAAAATGGTTTGGGATCTTGTAGTTCCACCTGCCGTGGGCAGGGACACCTTCCATTATCCCAGGTTGCTCCAAGCCCTGTCCAACCTTGCCATCAACACTTCCAAGGATCCAGGGGCAGCCACAGCTTCTCTGGGCAACCTGAGAAGTCAGGAATTTCTTCCCAATATCCCATCTAACCCTGCCCTCTGGCAGTGGGAAGCCATTCCCCCTTGTCCTGTCACTTCATGCTCATGTCCAAAGTCCCTCTCCAGCTCTGTTGGAGCTCTTTTAGGTACTGGAAGGGGCTCTCAGGTCTCCCTGGAGCCTTCTCTTCTCCAGGCTGAACGCCCCCAGCTCTCCCAGCCTGTCTCCAGAGCAGAGGGGCTCCAGCCCTCGGAACATCTCCATGACCTCCTCTGGACTTGCTCCAGCAGCTCCATGTCTTTCTTGTTTGGGGCCTCCAGAGCTGGACACAGTGCTCCAGATGTTGATGTTACTATATTGATGTCATACAGTTTTTCCTCCCTCCTCTTCCACCCTCCTTGGAGATCAAGCAGAACTTGTCCCAACTGCTGGTGGAGTAGAGTGTGACCCTTAAAATAAAGAAAAAAAACATGAATCTTTCTTTACTGCAGCCAGGAATAATTTTCTCTGGTCTCTGAACACCCATTCCAAGGCAGTTAAGTAAAATCAAACCTCAGCATTGATGCTCAGGCTTCATCCTAACCAGTAACATAAATATACAGGGCCTTATCCATACCCAAGTTCCTTTTATTTGCTGTACAGCTCAGGCTTTCACTTAAGTAAGTAGTGAAAAGAAACAGTAGACACCTCCCCAGGCTCTGAGATGGGCTTTTCCCTCACTGTTACGTTTGGATGAACAAATTTTTGGTCTCCTTTTTGGCAGCACACCTAATTAAAATTGCCAGGGATACATGAGGGCTGTTGTCCTGCGGTTTGTGGCTCGTTAAGAGTTGTTGGAAAAATTATTCAGCTTCCCTCTGCCTCAGAGTCATTGTTTTGACCCAGTTGCAAGCCCCAAAATCCCAATTATTCAGCTCGGATACTCTGCTGGGAATCCCCCTCCCTCCCACAGAGCTGTCAGTGATGGGGGGACAAAAAGAGAAGGAGCATCAATAAATGGTTGGTCTGTTCAGCGCCTCCAAAACGAGCTCCCCCAGCCCCCATAAAGTATTTCTCAGGCAAAAATTCAACTTAGAAAACCAGGGAAAACTGGAAAGAAAGCCCAGACTTCAAGGGGTCTGTGCCTGGTCTCTGTTTCTCTGGAAGTAAAGAAAATCTGGCCACGTGCCCGCCACGGAGAGGTGGAAACATGCTGGGGGATTGTTTCTGAGTCATGGGGGAATAAAAGGTGTAATGCTAATTTAAATAAATAAATGAAGAGGTAAATAAATAGAAAATTAATAAAAATAATAAAAAAGGCAATAAAAGGTATTTCTGTATCTAAATATTTGACTAACAGTCATCATGGAGTTAGTTATAGGATGTGTAAAGGTGGAAGGGACCCATAATGATCGTTGAGGCCAAATCATCATTTATAGAATCACAGAATTATGGAATGGTTTGGGTTGGAAGGCGCTTAAAGATCATCCAGTTCCACCTCCTGCCCTGGGCAGGGACACCTTCCACTAGACCAGGTTGCTCCGAGCCCTGTCCAACCTGGCCTTGGACAATTCCAGGGATCCAGGGGCAGCCACAGCTTCTCTGGGCAACCTGTGCCAGGGCCTCACCACCCTCACAGGGAAGAATTCCTTCCCGATATCCCATCTAACCCTGCCCTCTGGCAATGGGAAGCCATTCCCCCCTTGTCCTTACACTCTAAGCCCTTGTCCCCAGTCCCTCTCCAGCTCTCCTGGATCCCCTTTAGGCACTGGAAGGGGCTCTGAGGCCTCCCTGGAGCCTCCCCTTCTCCAGGTGAACACCCCCAGCTCTCCCAGCCTGGCTCCAGAGCAGAGGGGCTCCAGCCCTCGGAGCTCCTCTGGACCCACTCCAGCATTGACATCACCGGATTTTACTTAGGCATTGGGGAAAAAGCATCTGAGTAGACAGAAAAATCAGGGAGAAAGGAGGCAGCAGTTCCCTTGGGAAGCCCGGGGGGGCTGACGCTGTGCTCTCCCACGCTCCAGGTGACAGTGGAGTTCGCAGACGACGTCCGGGTGTCCTTCATCTGCACGGAGGTGGATTGCAAAGTGGTGCACGAGTTCATCGGCGGGTACATCTTCCTGTCCACGCGGGCCAAGGACCAGAACGAGAGCTTAGATGAAGAGATGTTCTACAAACTGACCAGTGGCTGGGTGTGAGCCCCGCCCGCCCCGCACCCGGAGGAAAACCCCCATGGCCATATTAATTAATATTTAACTTTCCAAAGCTGTTCTTCTTTGAGATAATGCTGCTTAATAAAGTAAGCTTGAAATGTATCTTTTTTTTTTTTCTTTTTATCGTTGGAATTTTTTTTTTTAAATTTTTTTTTTTGCATTACCAGACCAGTTAATCTGTGTGCACTAATGAGCACTTCTGTTAATTCGCTATAACAAGACCATGTCTGGGTCGTGGATCCAGATTTCGGTGGGCAGATCAGGATAAGATTTAACTGACTTAAAACAGCTAATTTTGGAAGAGAACTCTAAGCCATCTTCTTGTAAAGCCATCCAGGGGCTTAACCTATATGAAGTCTATTTTTCATGTTTAATGCATGAGTGTTTTATTTCCTTTTTTTTTTTTTTTTTGTGTTTTTATTCTGTACATTTGTCCTTTTTGGAAGTTTTTAATTCCTAAACAGAGCTGCCATCTCTCCTCTCACACTACACACACCAGGACTGCGACAGGTGCCTGACGTGACTTTTGTGTGGCCTTGAAGATGATCTTCTGTTAGTCTGTTATAGCTTGGTTTTGTTTGTTTAACTTGCCTTTTGATAATCATTTATATTGTCCTTTTTTTTTTTAATTTTATTTGTACACCATATTGTATTATGACACTTTTAGTATTCACCAGCATAGTCACTGTTCTGCCTCTGATATGCAAAGTTTTTCATTACGATATGAAGTAAAAGGTCTATGAAGTAAAGGTTTTGTGTAACTAATGTAAAAAACACAAATTTTATAAAATTGTACAGTTTTGTTAACTAGTCTCACAAGCCAGCTAGAATATTGCATAGATCCTGTGTATCAGCAGTACCTATAGGATTTCTGGAAGGGGTACGGGGAGAAACCAAGGAATTAAAAAAAAAAACAAACAAAAAAACCAAAAAATACAATTTCAGTGAATTTTTACCTTAAGTTAAAGGGGATTTCAGAGCTGTGCCACAACACCCTCAATAACTGATACCTGGGGCCAGGTTCATTAAGCCATTCCCACATTAATGCCAATGAGGAGAATCCCGTCCCCCACCCAATGCCGAGGAATAACCAGTGTTGTGTTCGAGTACTCTGTGGTTTCAAGACTATGTAAAAATGCATTTTATTTTAAATAAAAGTCAAATCTTTTATTTAATGTTCGGCTGCCACTCCTGGTTCTTGTGGTTTAACTGAGCTATGGAAGGGCCATAAGCAACTCCCATAGGATAGATCCATCCTGTGCCAGCCCTGCGCTCCCTCACACTGCTCTGTCCTGAGATTGCTGAAACAAATGCCACCAAAAAGCAAAAGAAGTCACAGAATCACAGAATATGCTGAGTTGGAAGGGACCCACAAGTCATAGAATCATGGAATGGTTTGAGGTGGAAGGGATCTTAAAAGATCATCTTGTTCTAACCCCTGCCATGGGCAGGGTCACCTTCCACTGTCCCAGGTTTCTCCAAGCCCCATCCAACCTGGCCTGAAACACTTCCAGGGATCCAGGAGCAGCCACAGCTTCTCTGGGCAACCTGTGCCAAGGCCTCCCCACCCTCACAGCCAGGAATTTCTTCCCAATATCCCATCTACCCCTGCCCTCTGGCAGTGGGAAGCCATTCCCTCCTGTCCTGTCCCTCTAGGCCCTTGTCCAGATGTCTTGGAGCCCACTTTAGGTCTCCTTTAGATCCCAATCCCTGGCCAGGCAGGCAGTGGGGAAGCAGCCCAAGGATGCAGGGAATCACAGGATCTAGTTCAAGCCCACTATTAAACAATGTCCCCAAGTGCCACATCTACACATCTTTGAAATCCCTCCAGGGCTGGTGACTCCACCACTGCCCTGGGCAGCTATGCCAGTGCCTGACCCCCCTTTCCATGAAGGAATTTTACCCAATACCCAACCTAAACCTCCCCTGGCACAAATGATGCATTCCTCCATTTCTGCACTGATCCTCTTGAGTCTCACACCAGGAAAGGCTGCGCCCTTGCGCCCTTGCTCCATAAAATCCAGGGGAAGGGGTGGCCCGATGATGCCGGGCGATTCCTCCCACTCCTTGTTCCCACTGCAAGTGGGACCGCAGCCGGGGCGGAGGTTTGCTCAGGATGTGCCAGGGATGCTCCCAATCCTGCCCCACACCCGAGGGCTTGTTCTTCTGGATGCTGGCAAGTCCAGGCAGCCCCAGAGAGGCACACGAGTGGAGGGGTGGCGTGTGCGCTCCTGGCAGGCAGCGCCGGGATTTTGGCTGGATGCAGGAGCGGGTGAGGCACGGCAACAAATCTGGAATAGCTCCAGAGTTGGGTGTGTGATGGGGACGGCTCGCTGAAAAATATTTACCTCCCGTTTCCCAGCCTGGGGTTATGCTGGATGGGGAGGTGTAACGTGGATAGGAAAGATGGAGGGAGAAGATGGACCAAGTCCCCTCGGTCCATCCATCCCACAGGGCTCCCTTATGCTGCTCCGGGGCCTGAATTTGCAGCTGGGGGAGGTGATAAGGCAGGAAACGCTGAGCAGAAAAGCAGAGGAGGTCGGGAAGGGGCATGGGAAGGCAGAGGCTGCTGTCGGTCGCAGCCCTGCCGCGCACGGCCCCCCGAGGACGGGAGCTGGGAGAAGCCGGGTGGGAAGCACTGCAGGCACTTGCAGGAGGCTGGGAAGCAGGGAGAGGGTTGCAGGGGGTTCAAGGTGATCTCTCCTTTCTCCTCAGACGAAAAGATGCAAGTGAAAATGAGCAGTTGCAGCCTAGGGGGATAAAAAAAAAAAAAAAAAAATGGTTTTCCTAAAATCTGGAGAAACACCAGATAAAACACAGCACGGATGGGAATGACCACACACAGAGGATGGACATGGGAGTGAGGAGGAAGCACGAGGAGCACACTGGAAAATGGATCAAGGAGGGAGGTGGTAAGAGCTGGAGCCCGTGGGAAGGGATGGATGATCCACCTCAGGGACAGGCAGCGAGGACAAGGGGGATTATGGCCATTTGTTCCGTGCTCCTTATCCAAAGGAAAACCAGGATGTAGTGGGCGCAGAGGGTTTCCAGTGACGTGCTGGGGAGAGATGTCACAGACCAGGTGGTTTTGGGGGTGTTTGGGCATTAAACCCAAAAGCGGACGATGAGGAAGGTCTTGGCAAGCCAAGTCTTTGCAAATCCCACTTCCCACAGCTCCAGCGTTGGAGGCAGACACGGAGGTTTATTCTGCTGATGCAGCAATATCTGGCTGTGGTTGTCCCTTTTGGAGTAAACCAAACTAAAACCAAAACCAAACCCGGGGAGAAACCAGCTCGTGGGTGTCCACAGCCCCCGGGAGTGACTCAGCCTCGAGGAGGAAGAGCTGTGACTGTCTGGCATCCACAGCTGCACTGGGAAAAAAGGGACTATTTCCAACTATTTTGATAAGCACACGATGGGGAGGGAGGTTCAGAGCCAACAGGGCTGCTCAGCCCCCAGTTTAGCCAAAATAAGTGGCAGGGATGCCTGAAAATGGGACAACTCCAGCTCTCCAGCAGGCAGCAGGGCCAGGGGGATGATGTTCCTCACTCGCTGACCCCATTCCTGGCCCTTGAGGGCGGAAAAGGAAAAAATAAATCACTTTTTGTCAAGGTACTGATGCAAACCGGCTGCCAGGGTGAAAACCCACCTCTCTGAATGCAGGCAGGGGATTTGGATGCCTGTGTGAGCCCGGCATGGGCTGGGGGGTCGGCTGGGATTCCTATGGAGTTTTAAGCCCCAAGTAACTTAATACCGTGCAGATGGGCAAGGCCTGGAGCGGGTTTAAAGTGGGATCAGTGGAGTTTTGGATGGGGGAGAGGTTTGCAGACCCATGGAGCTTTTAAAAACAAAGCAAACAAGAAATACATCCCAAACAGGGCTGTCCCCTGCAGCAAGGAGGGGGTGAGAGCCGGGTTTGAGGACATCCCGCTGACAGGAATAGATGGAAAAGGATCATTTGGGGAAGCTGTTGGTTTGGGGAGGCAATAAACCTCCATCCCTGGAAGTGTTCAAAGCCAGGTTGGACAGGGTATGGGGCAACCTGGTCTAGTGGAAGGTGTCCCTGCCCATGGCAGGGGGGTGGAATGAGATGAGCTTTAAGGTCCCTTCCAACCCAAACCATTCCATGATTCAGTGATTCTGTGATAACACAAACTGACCCCAAACCACTCCAGAAGGGTTATTGCCTACAACCAGGACAAGTGGGTTTCCAAAAGCCTTCCCATTCCTCCCGCTGTGGGATGGCCACCCCAGGCACTGGGGCTTTCCTGTGGCAGGCGGGGGCTGTAGAAACCTCCTTAAATTAATCCGTAGTAAAACCAAGCTGGATGAGTCACTTCAGTGTCTCAGGAAGCACGTTGGAGACTCTCCAGCCTTCAGGCCAGGAAGGGGCTCCTGGGTGGCCGGCACCAGCTCCCTGTGGGGCTGGCTGTGTGCAAAGGCACAGTCTCCCAAATTCCTGGTGCTCGCACCACGAGGGAACGTGACAGCTTTGTCCGACCTTGTCCTGCCTTGTCCAACCCCTCCTGGGTTGAGCATCCCAGGGCTGGGATCAGCAGCATTGTTCACCCTGCCCTGCCCCAGGAGAGGGACCCTCTGAGGGCGCTCAGGACCACCAGGCATTTAGCTGGCATTGACTGGGGATGCAGGGAAGCCAGACCTGGTGTTGGCACATCCAGCCAGGATCCAGCCCAGAGCCGGAACCACACACGGATGTGAGTTGCCTGCTTCAATCCGGCTGCACTTCCCAGGTGTATTAACCCTCATCTCCCAACGCAGGAAGGGATGGTGAAGATCCAAAGCCCTCAGTGACAGCACCAGGAACGGTTTAATTGGTCTAATTAAATTCTGACTGATCAGTGACTCTGCTCAAAACCTTTCTGGAAACCAGCGGAGGGGTTTATTTGTTTGCTTTCAGCCTCACAAAAGCCCTGTGTGCTTTTATTTGTGGCACCGAGGAACTAAAGAGATAAAAGATCCATAAATATCTGCTGGATGTTATAGATTTTTTAAAAAAAATTAAGTTCCTCCCTGCTTGCAGCTCCTTCCCGTAAGCACCAGTGCAATGCAGCTTCCATCGGCATCCCAGTCTTCCCTTTGAAATCCCCTGCATCCTTCCAGCTGTTCCACATATTTCAGGCTTGAGTGGCCCCCCAGAAACTGCTCCTTTGGTTTCCTTTAAGCTCTCCCTGTCTGGTTTTTGTAACTCCAGAATGCAAACAGGGACTTTTCCCAGGCTGCAGGGCTGTGATACCCTCGGGATGCAAACCTGGACCTCCCTCCCGTGGGGAGCTGAAAACGCCTGGTGGGCTGGGGAGGGAGAGGGTGGGAAACACCAGTTTAAGGAGAATTTAAAAACCCAACATGCCAAAATCATCCCGAAAAAGCTGCCAGGGAGCCCAAGGCTTTGATCAGCATTTGATCTGATCCGTGAAAGAGGTTGCAGAGCTGCACTTCAGGAGTTTTCCTTTTTTTAGCCTGACACAGGAGCAGCAAAATATTTTCCTAAATCCCCAGTGGCTCGGAAAGGCCGATCCTATATTTCACAGTGGCTCAAATACGCAGGAACCTGTCAGACATTGAAATAATTCAGGATTTTTTCCCTTTGATCCCTAGTTGAGACAAAGACCTGGTAACAGAGCTCCCATGTGCTGTCAGCTCCTGGTGAAGCTGCAGATTCCCAGCTGGTGGGAAGCCTCTGGCTGGAGGAATCCCACTCCCCCTCCTCTTGAGAATGCAGCAGTTTGAGCAAATAAAGCATTTGCTCTGGGTTTTATTTTTGGCTTGTGGTCAACAGCTGGTCAGTCCCTAATGAGCGAGCTGGGCTTTGATTTCCTGCCTGGAAAAGGGGGTGAGAAATGGGAGAGGATCTGGGTTAGAAATTTGACTCACACCAGTGATCCCGGCTGGGAGCTGCTACCATTAATCCCTTGCCTGGGGACATGTTCCAGTGGGAGGCACTGGATCTGCTCAGGGATAAGTATGAGGGGACACAGGGGAGTTTCAGGGGTTCCCAGAGAAAGTGAATCTCCCTCATCCCAGGCTGTCCAAGGAAAGGCACCATATCCCAAGGCACTGCCCTCCAAACTGGGCGCATGGGATGGGATGACAGTGGTTCTGTTGTTCCTTGTGTGTAATTCCTTAATCACTTATAGAATCCCAGGATGGTTTGGGTTGGAAGGGAGCTCAAAGCTCATCCAGTTCCACCCCCTGCCATGGGCAGGGACACCTTCCACTATCCCAAGTTGCTCCAAGCACCGTCCAACCTGGCCTTGGACACTTCCAGGGATGGGGCAGCCACAGCTTCTCTGAGCAACCTGTGCCAGGGCCTCCCCACCCTCACAGGGAAGAATTCCTTCCCAATATCCCTCTGAACCTGCCCTCTTTTCCACATCTTCTTTCCTTTCAGAGCACCTAGGCCCTCTGAGCTCCCCACCAGTGGGAGAGGAGATGCTGAATAAGCCCATCTAATTCCTGCTCACCCAGAAGGCAGGGATGGACAGACCTCATCTGGGACACTCTGGAAAAATCATGTTCCTGATTTCCCTAATGGCTCTCAGCAGATTTAGTCAGGAGGGCAGAGACCTGCTGTTCTCCAGCAGTGACCCTGAGGAAAGTTCTGTGTGTTCTGCTTTTGCCCTGACAAAGAGGGCAAGGAAAGCTCTCGGGAATGGCAAACCTGGGAATAACCCTGCCTGTCCTTCCAGAGGGACAGAGCTCCCCCAAGGCCACCTCCAGCCCCCATCCATGCTGTGTTCCCATCACGAGGGACCACATCTGATTCACATCATCTCACAGCTGAAAATCCCATGTCAGGCACTTCCAAGGAAACAAGCCTTACATCCGGGGGGCTCCCCTGGAGCTCGGGGTGAGCCACAGGGTCCTGGTGATGGCTGTGGGCAGCTGCTTTATCTCCTGAATGTTTTTCCCCTTCCCATAAACAGGAGGAGAGGATGGGAACGTGTCTGAGATGGATTGGGAAATGAAAGAGGGGGAGGAAAAGGGGTGTTAAATCTTCAAAAGCACTGGAGTGCCGGATCCTGGAAGAGAACTACAGTGAGAACACGGAATGCCACTGGTGAGGGAATGAGATGAGCATCAGGGAAAGCATCGAGTGAGAGCTTAGAACATTTTCCAGGCCCCAACTACTCCCCCAGCACCCACAGCCGAACCCTGCATTGTCCCAGACATCCACACGGCCTGGGAATGAGAACATCTGGAACCTACGCTTCAGGAATTGTCCTTCAAGCCCTCTGTGGCCAAGTCAATCCCCACCCCTTAATGATACCATTAATTAAGCAGAGTTCAGAAATAACCCTGCAGGATTTCCTGCCTTCCCTCCCATCCAACTACAGCACAAGGCAAGGGGAAGGAGGAGAAGCTCATAAAGCAGAATTAAGGGAAAGATGCTCCGTGGAGCCCACGGTACATCCCTGATTAATTCTTTTCCTTTCATTTTGAGCTATTCCTGTCTTCCCCTGCCCAGGCACACCCAAAGCACAGCTCACCTTTCCCATCCCAGGCGTGTAAGCTCTCCAAGATACATTGGGCTTCATTAAATTCAGGTCACTAAATTCCCAGGAAGAGCCCAGGCAAGGGGGATGCAGGCAGTGGCAGGAATCTCGCCGTCTGCCCGGGTGCAGGAGCAGATCCAGACATGGAACAAGCTGAAATCTGATGTGTAATAACTCCACCTAGAGGGAAAAGGGATGGTTGGGAGAGAGGGACACGGCCGAGCATGTTCCCAATTGCCTGTCTGGCACCGAGGAGGGAACATGGCCTGGACACAGGGATGGCCACTGAGACAACCAGAGAATTATGGAATCCCAGAATGGTTTGGGTTAAAGGGACCTTAAAGACTATCTCGTTCCAGCTCCCTGCCCCATCCAACCTGGCCTTGGACACTTCCAGGGATCCAGGGGCAGCCACAGTTTCTCTGGGCAACCTGTGCCAGGGCCTCCCCACCCTCACAGCCAGGAATTTCTTCCCAATAGCTCACCTAAATCTGCCCTCTGTCAGTTTAAACCCTCAGTCTCATGGGTGTATCTGCCATCATCAGTTCCCAGTGAGCCCAAAGCTAGCTTGGATCTGAAAGCCCATCCCCAGGTCCCTTTCCATCCCCAGGACCAACCTCCACTTACTGGTCTCACATCGGAGATTTGTGGCCATCCCAGAGGCCTTGGCAACTCTCCAAGTCCTTCACTCGGGGCATTTTCCTCCATTCTGGCACCTGGAGTTTCACCCCTCCTCAGCACTTCCTAGGGCATGGACATCTCCATGGATGGGTAACATAGCTCAGGAACCAGAGGGGGGAAATCAGAGCAAACATGCAACTTGTCACAGTCCCCTCCCAGTGCTCTGATACACCCAGAGCTAAAATATCCTCCAAATTCAAGTCTTTGCTCTCCACAACCACCTGCTCTGGCTTCATTTCCCCTTTTTTTTCAACAGCAGATCCATCTGCAGTTGGGTCAGAGGTAATAAAAGCTGGGAAGTGCCTCCTGTCTCATCCAGATCCTCTGCCTATCTCCAGGCAGATCCAGCTCCATCAGAGCTGGGGTAGGTTGGACACTGTCTCCCCACTATGTGCAATGGGAGGGGGCTTCCTTCAGAGGGAAATTTGGGATTGTTCTCCCTGCTCATGGCTTCATCAGCACTAAGGGATCAGGGATAGAGCCCTTCCCGCTGCTCATCCCACCAAGGTGGCAATTTTGTCCTCAGGTTTCAGCTGATCTGATGATGCAGGATGGGCCCCATGGCTGCAGAGAGGCCAGTTTTGTCCCTGACATGTATCCCCCAGCAGCCATGGAAGGAGAGGATGAGAGATCAAGTCTGTGTTTCCTTTGGGGAAGCTTCAACTCTGAATTTAATGGAGTTCATAGAAATACAAGCTTTGGGAAATACAAGAAGATGCTCCTTAAGTGTCCCACTGATGGGACGTCGGGTGACAACGTGTCTGCAGAGACAGTCACCAGACAAATGTCACCTTGGTGTCACCTTGATGGAAGGGAAACAGATAAAACTTACTATTTAATCCATCTAGAAAAATGGCTTGTGGAATCCACAGTGTGCTCATTTTGTACGGAAAAATCTGTCACTGGGAGTGCTCTGCCTGTGGCTGGTGAGAAAATGTCCTTTTACCTGCAGGGATCCCAAATCTCTGGAGTCACCTGCAGTGCACATACCTCTGTATCTGCAGCACTTTGGGATCAAAAGCACCATTTGGGCTTCATCCCCCATATATCAGCCAGATTCGTGATCTGATCTCAGCACCAGTTTTCTGGGACGAGTTGATGCTATCTTAACTTCCCACAAAACACGTGCAAAGGAGGGTGACAGCCATAAATAAGTTTGGAGCTGGTTTTGTGTATTTTTTAAGCTCTGACTTGGACTCTAGGCCAGGATATTTGAGCACTAATGAGGCGAGATGTTGTCAGCCTCAGGCAGGGATTTTCTCCATGAAAAAGAAAAGTGGGTTTGGGAAATGAAGAGGAAAGATGAGAAACCCTGAAGACACTGAACACATCCAGCCTCCATGGATGGCAGGCTGGGGCTGCAACACACCTGTGGTTCCCAACACTTCCCCTGCAGTTAAATTACATTTGGCTGCTGGGATAATGATGGGATAATTACTTCCAGCGAGGCAGACACAGTCCAGATGCACTTCTCCTTCCATAACTGCTCTAACACCATCCTAAGCCCCAAGGAAATGCCATTTCCCAGGTCCCAGGGGGCCAGCTGGATGGCAGCAGAGCTTTGCCAGGTTTCCTCTTGACTTTATTTTATCCATCTGCAGGAAACACTTGGGGACACACAGCAGCATCTTTCTTTCCAGGGGATAAACAGGAGCTGGGTCCTCTGCAAAATCCAGGTGCCTGGAGCTGGTTTGTGCAGCTTTTCATACATTTCCACCCCCCAGGATTTATTGGTGGTTGGATACAGCCCTGTCTAGGAGAGGTTAAAAAGAACCAAAGAGTCTGGTCCCTGGGTATTCTAAGCCCTAAGCATGTTTCCAAAACAGAATGTAAACACTTTTATTGTGGCAGGGATTTATTCGTTCTTCCTGCCTTGTGTCATGGAGCCGAAGGAAAGGAGAGCACTTTTTCCCCCCTCACAAATAGCAGGGTGTGTTCGGGCTCAGACATTGACATCAAGCAAGTGCATGGCTCCTTTCCCATCCTTCTGACTGTCCTGCTGTCAGGAATTTTCAATTTCCCTGCTTTGTGACCGCCCTGTTCCAGCGCTGGCAAATTCGGAGCAGCCAGAAGATATCACTTGGCTGGAGAGGTTTTTATTCCCTCTGCAACAGAATATGCCGCAGTGGAATTGTCAGAGAGGACATGTGGAAATGTGGAAACCAGTGGAAATGTGGAAAGCAGTGGAAATGTGTTATTTCAACTTTCCCCTTGGTCTTCAGCAACCAAAGCCTGGCCTCGGGAGGATTTCTCTGTTGGCTGCTGTGGATCCTCCCTGGCCCTGGTAAGAATCATAGGATATCCTGAGTTGGAAGGGACCCACAAGAATCATCCAGTCCAACTCCTGGCCCTGCTCAGGACACCCCAACAATCCCACCCTGTCCCTCAGAGCGTTGTCCAAACCCTCCTTGAGCTCTGTCAGCCTTGAGGCCGTGCCCACTGCCCTGAGGAGCCTGGGCAATGCCCAAACACCCTCTGGGAGAAGAACCTTTTCCCAATATCCAAACTAACCCTCCCCGGACACAGCTCCAGCCATTCCCTCAGGTCCTGTCACTGGTCACCAGACAGAAGCAAAGCACATTTCAAGTGTTGACTCAGCAAAGTGGCAATATAATCAATATAATTGTCCTGTTGAAGCAAGTCCAGAGGAGGCCACCAAGGTGATCAGAGGGATGGAGCACCTCTGCTACGAGGAAAGGCTGAGAGAATTGAGATTGTTCAGCCTGGAAAAGAGAAGGCTCTGGGGTGACCTAATTGTGGCTTTCCAGTACCTGAAGGGAGCTACGAGAAAGACGGAGAGGGACAATTTACGAGGGCCTGGAATGACAGGATCCAGATCATCTCCCCACTCTGGTTTAGACTCTTGGTGCCACAAAATCCATGTGCAGAAAGATTTGTCAGCACCTGTGGTGGTAAATAGGGCAGCACTGGTCTCCAGGACCGACAAACCCAGCCCTGCTGAGGAAGGACAAAAGGTTTAACTGGGAAAAAAAAAGGATTTTTTCATCATTTTTCAATATCCCACTGCAGCACAGGAGCTCTGGAGGTCGGGAGCTGAGATACACACACAGAGGATTGTGCTGCTCAGCTGTTAAATCCCATGGGCCTGATGGACCCTCTGGGTCAGGATGTCCCTACACAGCAGGTCGCTGGAAACTGGGAGGATGCACCTGGATGAGGCTCGTCCAAAAGTCACCGTATTCCCAGTGCAGGTACAGGACCTCTGCTCTGAACCTCACTGGGGAGAGCTGGGCTGACCCCATGTGGTCGTGGCCCTGTTATGGCACGATTTTGGTTTTAAAAAGCCTTGACTTCCCCCAGTGACTTAGGCAAAATGTAAAATCTACCTCATATCCATAAAATCTTTCCAATGAGGAATAGGCACCATGGAGGCAGTAAAGATAAACCTCTGTCATTTTTCATGCAGGGGAAACGTGTCCACACTCCCAGTTTCCCTGTCCAACAAGCCAAAGCAGCACAAAATAATGTTCATTTTTATCGTGGATGGGACACTCCCGGTCCTCTTAATCCCTTAAAACAAAGGAAATAAACAGAGAAGGGATAGAAGGGGAAACTCATACCCAGTTTGTGCCTCTCCCTTGCAATAAAAGGTTAAATGTTGCAGTGACTCCCCTGGCTCCAGTCTGGGAGCTTCGCCCCCAGATTTTGGGTGTGCCTGAACCCAGGGAGGTTGGTGCGTGTGTCATCTGGTCACTCTGGGCCTGAAGAAGTCAAAAATAAGGAATGTTGATTGTTTCCACGGTTACAGAGTGATTCATTCAGAGGGTAAAATAACGGGGGAGACGCATGGAAAATGAAAATCATGTCTCAGAAGCATTTTGTGTAATTATTGTGCTCACCAGTTCTGCTCAAAGCTACATGCGTGCCCTGACCTCAGCTATTCATGAAACAGTCTCTTGAGACGATCTCAGAGTTGGGCTTTTTTATTGAAAATGAAGAAAAACCCTCACTCACAACGTTGGAGTCTGAACAAGGCCCTTCCCAGCACGTCTTGTCCAAGGGGAGAATGCAGCCTCCAAAAACAATCCCCCAGAGATGAAAATTATCCAAGCAAGGGTCTGGAGTGACAGGACAAGGGGAATGGCTTCCCACTGCCAGAGGGCAGGGGTAGACGGGATATTGGGAAGGAATTCTTGGTTGTGAGGGTGGTGAGGCCCTGGCACGGGTTGCCCAGAGAAACTGTGGCTGTCCCTGGATCCCTGGAAGTGTTGAAGACCAGGTTGGACAGGGCTTGGAGCAACGTGGTCTAGTGGAAGGTGTCCCTGACCATGGCAGGGGGTTGGAATTGGATGATCTTTAAAGTCCCTCCCAACCCAAACCCTCCTGTCAATCTATGACTCCAAACCCTCCCAGGGCAAACGCCCCAGCCTTTGCGCCGCTGAGGCGGGGTGAGGGGGGGAGCTGAGGTCCTGGCAGCCTTGCTGCCCTCGCCCGCTAAATCCAAGGGGGTATCTGGGAGGGTGAGAAGGCTCTTGAGGCCGGGGAGTGGTGGCAGGACCAGCTACAAAACACCCCAACCCCACAGACCCTCCACCGCCATCTTGGCCCGGCGCTGAGGGCGGGACGCGGCGGGGAGGGGGCGTGGCCTCCCCGGGGGCGTGGCCAGGCGCGCGCGGAGCGGCGGAGGCGGGGTTTTTGCCGAAAGGTCACGCGGCCGGCGAAGCGCCGGAGGGGGCGTGGCCGCCGGGCGGCGATTGGCCCGCCACACTGCCGGGGTCGGCCGCGATTGGCTGCGCGCGCGGGTGGGCGGGCGCGCGCGCGCGCCGGGCGC
>NW_020897915.1:1746390-1756335 GCF_003984885.1 Neopelma chrysocephalum
GGACACCTTCCACTAGACCAGGTTGCTCCAAGCCCCATCCAACCTGGCTTTGAACTCAGTAAGGAAAATATATCCCTTTGCTTCCTGTTACTCTGAATAAAGCCCAGTTCCCAAGTCTCTTTAATCATTAACAGGTGTCACCATCACCTTGGCACTTGTGTTTTCCCTGTTCATGGACACTGCTTGGCAGCTGGGCTCTGTAAACACCTGGAGCAAACAGGACAGCCTGGGAGGGGCAGTTTGGGCTGTAACCGTGGCATCACCTGCCTTCTCAGCTCTGGGTTGTGGCACCTCGTGCCCCAGAGGTTAAATATTTATGGGATGGGGCTGCTTGGAAAAAGTGCCTTATTCCTACTGCCGGTGAACAGGAATGCAAATGATCTTTAAAGAGGATGTTGGGAGGTTTCTTGGGAGTGATGCCTTCCCGTTCAGAGGGCTGCAGAGTTTAAATACCCTGCTCAGTGCCTTATCAGGTTGTTTTTTCCAATATAAACACCAAAGCGCCGCGTGTTGACTCGGTGACGTGCGCGGTGTCAGGGCGCTCTTTGTTTGCCCAGCGGCCTCGTTGGGTGAAGGTTGAGGAGCTTCAGTCGCACAGAAGGTCAACAGCAGTTTATTCACCTTTCCTTACATCCCTGAGGAACATCCCAGGGCGTGCCACAACCACGGGAAGCAACTGACTTAGAGGTGAAAGCAAAGCAAAGCATTCCATACCCGTTCTGTTGCAGATCCCCTGCTGCAGCCATGATGCCAGTGGCCACCGTGATGCCCGACGACACGCCCATGTTTGATCCAAGGATTCTGCACGAGCTGGACTGGAGCGAGAACACGACGACGTTTTCTCCCGCTATTTCTCCGCTGAATCCGGGGGATGGGCTGGTTCTGAGACCACTTTGCACAGCTGATTTAAACCGAGGTAGGATCCTGCTTGATCATCACCGAATCAATAATATGTATTTGTGCATGAGCTCTCGGTAGGTTGGGATTGCTTGTTCTCCCTGATTTGGGTTATTTTCATCAGTAAGCAATTTCATGGAATCATAGGGCATCCTGAGTTGGAAGGGACTCACAAGGATCATTGAGTCCAACTCCTGGCCCTCTACACAACACCCCAACAATCCCACCATGTGCCTTGAGAGCCTTGTCCAAATGCTCCTGGCAGGTTTGGGGCCATGACCACTGCCCTGAATCTGAGCACTTGGCACCGTGGATTGGTGCTGTGTTGGGTGACCCTGAAAACTTGGTTTACTGTTTTAATCTTAAATTTAAATCAAATATTCCACAACTTCCTATTCCCCACAGCTTTAGAGAGGGAGCACAATTGTTCATGCTCTTCCCTTTAATACCAGAGCAACATGAACCAGCATCTTGGTGCATGAATTCTCCTTCAGTTCTACAGTTTGGATAAAAAAGTTGGTTTGGACATACGACTGAACATCACATAATTCCAGGGTTATCCTTTTCTTGCACCTTCTGCACTCAAGCTGCAGTTTGCTCTGATGCTTCAGCTCATCCTTCAGCATTGCCCAGGGTGGGAGTTTCATGGGATGATAACTCTCCAAACAGGCTGTTGGGTGTCATTTAGAGCTAATTGTGTGTGTCTGTCCCTCCCTGAGGGTTTATTGTTCCCCCCTCTTTTCCAACAGGCTTTTTCAAGGTTCTGGGTCAGCTGACGGAAACCGGAGTTGCAAGCCCGGAACAGTTTATCAGTGAGTGTATCATTATTCCTTGGAATTTCCATAGAAGTTTTTGGGAAGCAGAGGATTCTGATGCTGGCAGCAAAGCTGCCTGGGAGTGAGGCTTTGACTGCCTGATGCCAGAGGGAGTGATGAGCTCAGCTCCCCTGAGGCAGCCTTTGGCACTCAGCCTTGGATCCAGCTGCAGCGATCCCTGAGGGCTGCTTGGCTGGGACAGGTCTAAATTGTGAACCTGCTTTTGAGACTGAGCTTAAGATACCTGGCATGGGTTATTTGGGCTGATTTTTGGGTTGTTCCAAGCCCCATCCAACCTGACCTTGGACACTTCCAGGGATGGGGCAGCCACAGCTTCTCTGGCCAAACTGTGCCAGGGCCTCCCTACCTTCATAGTCAGGAATTTCTCCCCAGTATCCCATCTAACCCTGCACTCTGGCAGTGGGAAGCCATTCCCCCTTTTTCTGTCCCTCCATCCCCTGTCCAAAGTCCCTCTCCAGTTCCCTTGGGACCCACTTCAGGTCCCTTTTAGATCCCACTCCTTGGTGGGCAGGCACTGGGGAAGCAGCCAGGGATGCAGGGAATCACCGGATCTAGGCCAAGCCCACCATTAAACCATGTCCCCAAGTGCCACATCCACATGGCTTTTAAATCCCTTCAGGGATGGGGACTCCACCACTGCCCTTGGCAAGTGTGCCAGGGCTGGACAACCCTTTGCATGAAGAAATTCCTGCCTGTGAGGGTGGGGAGGCCCTGGCAGAGGTTGCCCAGAAAAGCTGTGGCTGCCCCATCCCTGAAAGTGTCCAAGACCAGGTTGGACAGGGCTTGGAGCAACCTGGGCTAGTGGAAGGTGTCCCTGCCCATGGAGGGGATGGAATGAAATGGCCTTTAAGTCCCTTCCAACGCAAGCCAGTTTGGGATTCTGTTAGAGCCTGGAGACACTGGGGAAGGAAGGATCTCTGGGCACCTGAGATCCTTTAATTTCTGCTTTAATTTGGGTTAGTCTGACTCCTGGGCTTTCAGATTCTGGGGTCTTGGATGCATCTTCCTTGTGATCCCACAATAATCTGCAGTCAGAATGTGCTGCAAGTGTCAGACTTACCTGCGGTTTAATCTGGGACTAAATTGACTGTTCCACTCTGCTCCCACAGAAACCTTCGAGCACATGAAGAGATCAGGAGATTATTACGTTACCGTCGTGGAGGACACAAACCTTGGACAGATTGTTGCTACAGCAACACTGGTTATAGAACATAAATTCACTCACTCCTGTGCCAAGGTAAATCCTCTACTGCAGCTGGAAAGGGAGGAAAAGATCCTGTCCTTGACTCTGGACATGGTGTTTTTATGGTTTTAAGGTGTGGTGACGGCCTTAAGTTGTGCCAGGGATGGTTTAAGTTGGATATCAGGGAAACTTTCCACATGGAGAGGGTTGTCCAGCCCTGGCACAGCTGCCCAGGGCAGTGCTGGAGTCCCCATCCCTGGGGGCTTTCAAAACCATGTGGATGTGGCACTTGGGGACATGGGTCAGTGGTGGCCTTGGCCATGCTGGGAGAACAATTGGACTCAATGGTCTTAGAGGGTTTTTCCACCCTTAAAAATGTAAATATTTTAAAATATATATTTAAAAACATCAAGTGTTTTTTCTGCATTTTAAAAATATCTCTTATTTGGGTGCTCAGCTAACAGTAACAGAAAACTTGGGTGAGCTTCTGCACAAGTCAGACGTGGTTCTGATGGAGCAGGTGGACAAGGATCTCCCTCTTGGGAATCCCAGCCAGACTGTGAAAACAGGGAGCTGGAGATCCACACCTGGATCCCATGGTGGGAAGCTGGAAGGGGAATTCCAGTCCTAACCCTTGGCTATGTTTCCACAGAGAGGGAGAATAGAAGACGTGGTGGTCAGCGGGGAGTGCAGGGGGAAGCAGCTTGGAAAACTGTGAGTATTTCCCCACCTTTTCCATTCAGCAGCAGGTGGGCACCAAGCACTTACAGCTTCCTGCAGGGCAAATCCACCCTGCCAGGGATGTGGGAAGAACTTAGCCAGCAGGGATCACCAGTTGGGAATAAAATGATCCACTGGAAAACACAGAGAGTGCTGTCAGTGCTGTCAGACCTCAGTGTTGTCACTGTGATAATTTAATTAAATGTTCACTGACCCAACGTTTAACTGTTGGTTTTCTGTCTTTCCCAGATTAATATCCACCCTCACCTTGCTAAGTAAGAGACTGAACTGTTACAAAATCACGCTGGAATGTCTGCCCAAAAACGTGGATTTCTACAAGAAGTTTGGCTATTTGGTATCTGAGGAAAACTACATGTTTCAACGGTTCTTTAATTAACAACTTCCAGGTGGTAAAAGACTGGTGGTGGAGGAGCTTGTGCTCCAAACATTCTCTTCGTGGAAAACTTATATAGTTTATGGCTGCAAATATAATGATCCCTATAAATAATGAACATCAAATGTGTAAATCCCGGGAAAACAAATTAATGAGATTTTAGAAGGGTCCTCTGGGTTAGGGAAAAAAAAGCTTAGAACTAATTTTTACTGCTGTGGAGTCGAGGTGAAGCTTTTCTGTTCTAGCTGAGTTACAAAGGACTCGTTAAAGGGATGGTTTTTAACCAAAGGTATATATTTTTATCTCAAATTTTTTCTTGCATTGTATTTTTCTAAAGGTTTGTGCTTCTTTTCTCGGTAGCCAAAGGACAGCCCATGGGATTGTCCTGCTGCCTGTGCTGATGGAAGGGTGACAGAGCTTGGGAAGGGATGAGGCTTCTCTTATGCAGAATTACTGACACAGAACAGGCCTTTGTTCTGTTCTTTCCATGACACCTCATGGAAGTGCTGTTGGAAGTTTTATAGGCACTATTTTGCAAGACTGGATTTGTTACTGTTTGTGCGGGTAGGGGAGGATCCTTATGGGCTGTGCTGGATTCCCAGTCTAAAGGTGGATGTGTGCTTCTCACTGCAGGGCTCCTGCACTTTAGCTGATAACTTGGTTTTCAGGATAATTAGTTGTTTTCTGACACAAAAAACCCAAAGGTGGTTTGTGACAGGGCAGAGGGAACTGGGAAGCTGGAATGTCTGATGGAATATACCCCATCTGTAGTGGATTCTGGCTAGTAATCAATGGGAAAGGGATTGGGATTGGCAGATTCAGCTTCACCTGAGAGCTGGGGGTGTTCAGCCTGGAGAAGAGAGAAGAGACCTTGAAGCCCCTTCCAGTGCCTAAAGGGGCTCCAAGAGAGCTGGAGAGGGACTTTGGACAAGGGCCTGGAGGGACAGGACAAGGGGGAATGGCTTCCCATTGACAGAGGGTAGGGTTAGATGGGATATTGGGAAGGAATTCCTGACTCTGTTGGGGCCCTGGCACAGGTTGCCCAGAGAAGCTGTGGCTGCCCCTGGATCCTCGGAAGTGTCCAAGGCCAGGTTGGACAGGGCTTGGAGCAACCTGGGATAGTGGGAGGTGTCCCTGCCTGCGGCCAGGGGTGGGATAAAATGGGCTTTAAGGCCCCTTTGAACCCAAATCATCCTGTGATTCTGTGAACTGAACACACCTGGCCAACTCCTGCTGGACAGTTCCTGTCCTGGAACTCCTGGAGGCCAGGCAGACTCTGCTTTTGCCGGTACAGATTTATCCCTCCAGCATCCTGCTCCCAAGGGATTGTTGCTGCTTTGGAGCTTCCCTCTTGCTGTAAGATTGGATAAATGATTTTAGCACTTTTGCCAGCGGTGGCAAACAAGGTACAAAGCCCTGGATTCAACAGTGGTGTTTTGTGTGGAGAGTGACAAATCCCACATCCATGAATAGGGCATTATAAACCCCCGGGGCTTGTAGGGAACAGCCTGTGTTGTTTGTGGGCTGTGCACAGTGTCCTCCATTGTGCTGTGGAGAGCGGCCCTACACTGTGCTGGGAGCTCTGCTTGATGTTCCTGAGGGTTCTCCACTTGATACGGTGTCTCCTTGGTGATGTCTGGTTTATTTATTGATTATTTTTTTAAAAGATATCTTTGTTTAAGCTGAATAAATGAAAACTGCCAACTGTACCTGGACTGTTTTCCATAGGGTAGTAGCTCCCCAGAGTAGGTGTGTACCTGTTCCCCTTTCCCTAGGCTGAACAGTTTTTGAGATTCCACATGGATTTCCCTCCAGGGCTCTTCCCAGCTGTGTTCCATGGACAAACACCTCCACGGCTTGAGCCCTGACTCTGAACTAACTGTGTAAAGCAGCTCCTGCTTTGTGCTGGCCCAAGCAACTGAGGTGGATTTTCTTGCCTTTCACATTTTTAATTAATTCTGAACTTCCACTACTTTCAAGTGGATTAGCTGAATTCCGTGATATCTACACCATCTAAATAGCTCCGGGCCCTCATTAAGAGTTAATGAGAAGATTAGTAGGAGTGAGGAGCAGGTGCTTGTGGCCCCGGCTCAGATCATTGTAAAACAAATGGATTGGGTTCAAAGCTGGGGTTTGTGGCAGCATGACAAAGCCTCTGCGGGCACAACCCGGCTCAGCAGCGGCCCTGGAGCTTTGAAGAGCTCTTTGTTCTGTCCCAGAGGTGACATTCCCTCCCCTCTGGAAACAGCAGCTGGAGAGCTGAGGCTGCCCGGGATGGGAACTTAGAGGGGCCGCTGTGGGGTCAGGTGTGTCCCTGGAACACCACCAGTCACAGGTGTGTGTTTGGAACTCAGGAAGGGGGAAAATGCCACAAATTACAGCATTTAACAGCCACAGGGGGTATGGAAATATATTGTCCACCTTCCCAAACTGCTGAAGCCCATTAATTTATCTACATTTATCTAATGTATGTGTATATATATATATATATATATATATATACACACGATAAATAATGTAGAGCTGTGGATCCCCAAAGACTTGGGTGCTGCAGTTTTGTGTCTGAACCTGGGGAAGGGGAAATTAAAAATAATGATTCGCTCTCCACCACTCCTTTAAATCCACACTGAGGGCCCCTCCTGCCAATTCCCACCTTGAGCTGAACCCCCAAAAGCAAACACTGAAATAGCTGCTGGCAGTTCAGCTACAGGAGACAGACATCAGGAAGTTTTAAATAAAAGGCTTAATAATAGATATGAGTGAAATTAATCTCTGAATCCCTTAGGATGTGACAGGCAGACAGATCAGAATGACTGTAAAAGGCATCAGGATGTGGTGACAGCATGGAAAAAAACCCTGGATTCGTGGAAAATCCTTAGTCATGGAGTAGTGACAGAGTCTCCCCAGGACCCCAGGGATAACGGCCTCAGACTGCACATGGATGAGCCTGGTGAGATGAATCAGTGCCTTCCATCTGTGTTTCATCCCTCCCCTTCCCCGGGGACCCAAAATAGAAAGGGATCTGCTGGTTCCCACCCCTGTTTCAGCAGCAGCTCGTGGCTGGCAGTGTCTGAGCCATGCAGCCATGTGGGAGCCTCGTGGTGGAACGGCCGGGAATGTGTTTCCCAACAGCCCCAGCAGAATTCCTTTATGGAGAGTCACTTCGTAGGAAGTAACAAACCCTCCACCGCTGCAGAACCAGCCCTGCACGCTGAGCCTGTGGGCTGAGCACTGACACAGTGCAGTCCTCCAGAAGAGAAGTCACTTCCTTTTTTCCAGCTGAAAATTTCATAACTCCAGCATCAGACTTTTTATTCCAGGTTTGTTTTTTTTTCCCCTGAAGGATTTACGCTGCTCCATCACTGCTGGAGGTGGCAGAGGTTCTCAGCAGCACTTCCCTGTTCCTGCTGATCACTGGTTGAGAACTCCAGGGCCTTCACATTCCATGGGAACAGAGGTTATTAGCTGGAAAGCCTCACCCTGTGTTCTGGCTCAGCTAAACAGCCCTGACTCACTGTGGGATGTTTCCTCCTCAGGTGTCACCCACATCTGTCCCAGAGCAGCTCCAATCCAGGTTTAACTACCCCGACATGGCCAAAAGCTCCACGTGCTCCAGAGGGACCCCAGCCCTCAGCAGGCCTTCCCAGGAGCTGCAAGGCCAGGGAAAGGAGACCCCCCACAATACTAAACAACTGCACTGTTTAATTCCTGCCTTCAAAGCCACAGATCTGTGCCCTCAGGGAATCCCCCCAGCACAGGTTGTCCATTCTGAGGTGGCAGAGGACATTCCCATCCCCACATGGCCATATCCAAGTGCAGAGGGATGCCCTGATCCCCACATCTTGAGCCCACCTGCTCCATGTTAAAACATTGTCCAGGTACAAGCTCAGATTTCCCAAATCCACAGGATTTTCTAACAGGCTTGTGAAGTGCTCAGTCCCCACAGCGCTCCCAAGGAACCATCATTCCATTCCCAGCTTTTATGCAAGAAACATTGGGAAATAAAGCAGATGCAGAACTGGGACTTGCACAACCTCTGTGCTGCTAGCACAGAAGAGTTAAAGCTGCACAAACCACCCTGACAATTCCCAATTTGGAAACTTCAAAGCACCAAAAAGTGTTTCCTTAGTTGACTCCAGTGTTTCACCAGACCTGAGGTGAATCCTTGAAGTCTTGGTCCCATAATAAGGCAGCTAAAAACCCCAGTTTTTACCTCAGATAATGCAGCTGTTGTCTTATAACAGCAACTACTCCTTCAGTACGAGTTTGAAGATGTTCGTTCAACTTGAATTAACCCATAACTCATCTACAAGCAGCTTTTTAATGCTGGCTAAAAGAATTCAGCCTTGATGTGTGTCAAATTGGCTGCCCTCTGTACTAGCCCAACACCTGATTATTTTATTAAGTCATCAGTACCCTGTTCAACTTTCACTTCCATAAAACAGGGAGATTTTCAGAACAGTCTTTTGTCTTCAATTGGTCCCAGAGTGCCAGTCTCAAGATAATTCAGTGTACAATGAGGTTAAATGCTGCTCAGCTCACTGCCAGCAGCAGCACATTGTGCAGCTCCTAAAGCACATTTCTACCACGAGACATACTGAGAACAAGGTGAGTTTTAGCAAACTTTTTCTTTACTAAAGTCTCTTGTTATAAATTACACAAATAACTTTATAAACAAATCCCCCCCCACTTGCATTTTGTTTAAAGTAATAACTTTATATCATACAAATAAAGAAATTTCAAGTATGAAAAGTGCATTATTGCAATAATACCTCTTTGCAAGTCCAAAAATCTTGGTTTAGAATAAAACTGTAAAGTGTAAAAAAGGAGTAAAACAATCAGTGCCATCTATTCATTCAAGAAGTCCAACATCTTAAAAATGATGCTTAGTGTGTTGCAGAGGCAGATTTACATCTGAAAGCAACATGTAATTGAAAAGAAGCAATGTGTGTTCATTGTTTTGCATTATTAACTCATTTTTTTCCCCTAGTTTTCTTCACCTTTCTTGGCAGGAATTCATAATACAAACAGTGCTTGTCCTCAGCTCTCATCCATTCTGTGCTGCTGCCACTTGCATGGTTCCAAGTTCTTCATCCTCCTCGTGCATCCTCTTTAAACTTCCTGCAAAAGGGAGAAGAGGGAAGTTCAGTCATTGGAGAACAGAATATTTAAGCATATTGAAGTTTGGACACAGCTTGCACACCAACTGCAGCCATCCCAATTTATTCTGCTCCTAAGGGTTTACTTAGGGAGTGTAAAAATCACCTCACACACGACAGGAGGGGCTTCTCACCTGTATTCCCAGGTGGAACCGAGAGGGATCTCTCCAGCTGCAGTGGTGACATCATCTGGATGGTTAATTTTGCTAGATAGATGGCTTCATATTCCTGAAAAGGTTGAAAAATGCATAATGCAATTAGCAATTAATTTGGCATAACGATTTGTAAGGATGAGGAGGACAAATTCAGAGAGTTCACCAGGATGGACGGGAGAGTATTTGATAATATGGCACAGATTTTGGAGGAGGAGAATCTTTTGTTGCTTTGCCATGAATGACAAAAACCATCAGGAAGACAGAGCTAAAGAAAACTTCGGGGATGACTTAAAAAAATGGCTTTAAGGAACACACAAACCTGGGAGATACTCAATCATCTTGCTGCCAGCCCTCAGCAGAGACACTGCAAATCTCTGTCAACGCGCTGTCTGCCCGCCAGACTCTTGGAATATGACAAAGCAACTCCAGGATTCTGCTATTTGCCGCCTCAGACTTGTGAATCTCCCCAGCTCTGAGTGCCAGTGCCAAGCAGCATCACTGGCAGGTGCCACAATTCACTTGGCAGCTCCCTCAGCCACCAGCAAAGACGTTTCAGAGCCTCTTAATCACTGCACAAACCAGGGGTTTTATTTCTCCTTCA
>NW_020897915.1:1756345-1777845 GCF_003984885.1 Neopelma chrysocephalum
ATGTGAAGTCTCAGTAGAAATGTCTGTCTGGCAGGAAGATGATTTCTTAAATGGCTTTTGAGTTATTATCAGAAAAAAAAAAACCCAGTCACCTGAAGTTGATGGACAAATCCAGCATTAGGATTAATACAGAATCTTCTTTCTTGGACATAAGTAAATGCATCCCTTAAAAGGAGAAGGAGAGAGAAAACACTTCAGTGGAAAACAGACTATACAAAAGTTTGCGGTTTGAGTCTTCCTTGAGATCATCAGTTCCTAGGAACTACAGAACCTCTAAACCCTCCAAAGGACTGGTTTTACAACTGGTTTTACAACAAAACAGGAGGCAGTAGGTGTAAAATGCTGTTTGCCCAGCCCAGGCCTCAGCTGGATTTCCTGCTCAACACAGTGCTTAGAACAGCCCTTGGGGCCTCTCCCATAGTTTTACATCCATGGATATAAGACTGGTGTCCCACTTCCATTAGCAGCAGGTCCCTACTTCTTAAAAAAAAAAAAAAAGAAGGATTTAAACACACCTGCAGTGAAGTGAAATGGAATAATCAGCCCCTTGTAAAGTCCTCACTCACCAGGCAGTGTCACCTACTGAGACTGAGTGAACACACAACTGTTTGTGCTCCCTCCAAAGGGATTATTCACTTACCCCCCTTGAATTAAAGCACAAATACCTGTTCTTACCTGTACTTCACCCCAAATGTCTCCATTATGTATGCAATAACTAAGGCAGCACTGAAAAGAAACGAACAGAAATCAGCAAAATATATTTCAACTGTTTGAAAATATTCCTAAGCAGGATGGGGAGTTTCCTACCTTCTAGAAATCCCTGCATTTCCATGGACAAGAACTTTTCCTGAGAAGGAAAAAACAAACAAACAAAACCAACAAAACCAATCAACCACAGTTGTATAAACTGAATAAAATTTTTGGAAATGTAGTTTTTACTTGTTACAGAGAACTAGGAAGCCCAAGGATAACAGGTGTGTCTTAGTTCACTCTGAGTTACTAACTATGCTCTGTCCTGGGATACAGAAACAGGGATTCCTCCTCCTCTGAGGGACAGAATCCACCCTCCAGGATTCTGTCCCTCAATGCAAATTTAAGGTCCTACATTAGAGAAGGGACAAAAAAACCTCATGCAGAGAACACGTTTAAAGTGGAAAAAAAAGACCCCAAACCTCAGATATACAAAGAGGTTCATTTTCCAGTCAAAGACAAAAGGGAAGAACACTTTGCTCTGAACTTGTACAATAAAGTTCAAATCAAGTATAATAAACCCCCAAATTAAAGAAAACCTCATAATTAAGATCCTCTAACACATACCACTAATTAATTTTAAAGCTTTAACAATGTCTTAGTAGATGAAGGAAAGAAGTTAGTATGATTTTACCTCCACTTTGTAAACTTCCATCAATAAATTCTTTAGTCTAAAAAGAAAATAAAAATTACAAGAGTCAAACTTTCACATTATTTTAAAAGCAAGTAGCAGTAACACCTGAATTTTGGTAGAATTTTTGTATCAGTCTCACAATGCACCAACTGGACATTCGTATTTCTTTTGTACTTTTCACTATCCATAAAATTGTCAGTGAAAAACTAGGATTTTAGGTGGAAGAAGGAACAAAATGCTTTTGCTCTGTTGCAAACTAAATTAAAATACAGACGAAAACCCCACAGCTCTAAATCAAGGGTTTATTCTATTGCCAAATATCAGCATGTAACTGTTTAACTTAACGTTACTTTTTAATTCCTCTGCAGTAACATGTTTCAAGGTGCTGTAAGACTCAGTTACAACACCCAGTTACTGTTTTGAATTTGGGTTGGGATTTGATACAAGAGATGTAAATACTCCTGGGCTCAAAATACAAGTTTCCCAAAGGTCAAGGTCCCCAGGATTCCCCCATTTCTTTGTTTTGAGACCAGTCTTTTTTTAAGTTTTATTCCTTTTTTTTGGAGACCATAGCAAGGAAAAGCTTTTACAACTCTGTCTCCACACTTGTAAAAAGGAGTTAATTACACTTATTAAAGTGTCACTTCAGAGCTGGCAGCACTTCCAGGTGCCTCAGGCTGGGTATCCCAAATTTGAAACCGCTGCCTGTTAGTCCGGAAAACTCTTCCTGGGCAACTCCATTCCCAAATAAACACTCACCATAGGGAAAAATCGTATTATATTCTCAACTGGATTATCTGCAATATCCAAGACTAAATACCTGCAATGAGAACAGTTGCTGTGAGTAAACAACAACACTGAGTAGCTACTACTGGTACAGCCCCCCAGTTGCTCACACCTGCAGGAGGATCCCAGCACTTCCCTCCTGGCTTTGCTTCCTGAGCTGAGCTCCAGAAATCCTACAATGAAGGAAAACTCTGGAGCTCTCCTTGTGAGGAAGGAAGTGAGGAACCTTCTCCAACATCCCCTGACAGAATCACCTCTGAGAACCAACAACTTTAAGTCTGAGGTTGCTGCAAACTAATGGATAATTCTCATTTCGGGCTCGTCTGGAGTTCAGCAGGACGGACAAACTTCATGGGTTGGATTTAAAGTCTTTCTGCAGCTCAGCACATTTTTCAAATGGTTTTGACATCATGAAAATATTTGGAAAGAACACACGCACACCCAAAAAAAAAAAAAAAAGGAATCTGGATGGTTTCTCACCTAAATAACTGTTGGAAGTTTGGTTTAATAAAATTTGCTTCAATGTTTTGCCGTATGCATATTACATGGGTTATTCCATGTTTCTGAAGGATAGGTAGCTGTGGGAAGAGAAAAATAAGATCTTTTTGAAATTACAGATCCATCTATTACACAGTAATAAAAAGGAAAGGTTATACTTAATAACTATATATAGTTATATATATAAGGATATAATATATATATTTAATAACCATACACAATAGGGCTATATCATGTCCTCAAAGAAAATCAGAGCTGGTTTTCCAGAATTTAGGGTGAAAATTGTTGTCTTTCAAAAGGAAAAAGCATTACTAACAATGCCAAAAAGATCAGGCATTAAGGGAGGCATTCAATGAACTTGTTTGTGTCTCTGCCCACCTCTCACTTCGCCTGAAATTTCAAGTCCCTACACGATGGAGGAATTTCCAGCCAGCACTGGATTCTTGCTGGAATGAGACCATGAAAATAAGATCATTTAAAATATGAGGCAAGTTTGCAGAGTCAAGCTGTGCCTTAGCAGTGCTTGATTTTATTGGAGATTTAATTGTCCTTGTTTTACTCTGTGTGTGCGAGTGCCCAGCTCTGATTTGTGTTGCAACACTTTAACGAAGGAAATAAATTGCCTGATCTGAAATGGTCTCAAACTGTTTAAATTTTCAAAGACTTATATTAAATTTTAACTGCAAGACTCAATTTCCATACAAATAGCTCAGACCATATTCCTTCTGCTCTGGGATCTTCCATGTTCCAACTTAGGGCTGCAACCAAATTCACCCCTCTATGGACACACCTGAACATAAACCCACAGTAACAAATCACCACAGCAAAGCTTCCCTGGGAGAGAATATTCTGAAAAATCATACCTTGCTTTTCATAGCTGAAGAATATGGGCCTAAAAATAACCCAGGTAAAATTTCCTAGGAGGAAGAACAGACATTTAAAACCAGCTCCGAACGATGTGAAATAACACATTTCACTCACCTCAGAGCACGGCCATGGAAACAAATAATTTACATTTTAGAGATGTGTTATCGAGTGTCATTTATAAGAGGACAAGGGGAAAAAAAAATAGTCAGTTTGGCAGGATAAAAGAAACATGATCTTTGTGCAGGAGATCTTGTTTTGGAACTGGAATCAAGCCCTTTATTGGGAGCGAGTTCCAGGGTGATTACAGCATCTCACCCAGCCCCAGATCAAGTGAAGGGAACTCTAACTTGGGATCTAATCCTGCCTTGGAATTCATTCCAATTCTCTCTCATGGAAAGGGAGGCACATGTGGAAATTCTTCTACCTTTGTCCCAGTAGTGGGAAAACACCATTTTTTAACTGTTTATCCCATCGATTTGTAACCATTTATCCAGTTGTGTAGATCTTATCCTGTGTAAAGATTTGGCTGATTGATGGAAGGAAAACTTTAATTTCCCATCCTCCTGGAGAACACTTCCAAGCAAATTTAAGTCAGAAAGCAAAGCTCTGATACGGTTTTAGCAATCATCTAAAAACATTTAGAATGACAAAACTGTCGTATTTTGGGGGATTATGAAAAAAAAGGACAAAATTAATTTATTTTTAGCACTTGCACAACAGACATCCAAGCATATCTGCATTCCAAGCTGGCAAATCCTCACGTTAATTAACTAATTAATTCTGTCTCCCATGGTGCTGCCTGACACTTTACCTGTAAAAGGCTGATTTGATACCAGCTCTTTTTTTTCCCCCCTCACTGAATGCTCCATGTTTTTTGCCTCAAATGGTAAATGAAAGTGTATTACCTGCATCTCTCTCCTCATGGGATAGGTCCAATCCTTGAAAAATAAAATAAAAAACAATTACATATACACAAAATATCCAGGCAGAGATCTGTACATGAGGAGGGGGAAAAAAGAAAAAAGCTTTAGAACATTCTGTATTAGTCACAGAAGCAAAAAAAAAAATTCCTTTGCCTGGTACATTCCTGAAGCCACTGGAAAAACAGAAGTTAACAAGCAGGGCAGGTACCTCCCTTAAAATCCACATTGCCTCACCTAATACACTCCAAATGCCTTCATTGGGAATATTCAGGATTTGGCTTTAACAATTCCAGAAATTTGAGTGCATTCTGCAGTTGCACTGGGAAGGATCCTGACACAATAAACACAAATCCTCCCTGTTGGTTAATTCACAGCTCCCACAGAATCCCAGACCCTCACGTTTGTGAGGGTTCACCCCCCATTCCCAGCTATTTACAATCCATCAGAATGCCCAGAGCAAATGCCAGGATCAACATTCCCATCCTTTGCTCCATTTTAGCACTGCCAGAGCTGAACAGAAAAATGCTCAGGAAGAGTCTATTCCTGTCTTTCCTTCCCTATAACTCCCACTGTCCTCTATTCTTTGACCCTCACACCCCAAGGAGTTGTAGCTGAGATCCCAGTTATCAGCTGGAGGGGAAAAGAAGGGAATAGTCCCACAAATCAAATACTGAATGCATTTATTCATATAATTTTGCTGTTTGATTCATACACCACCAGCAGCCAAGAGAAAATTTCCCCTATGTTATGTTCCAATGTCCTCAAAACCATGGGAAAGCTAAGCCCTAAATATTCCAGCTGTGAAGTGAGGTCAGGATTACACCAGGAAAGATCCCTTAAACCTGAGCACCTCCACTTGTACCAGGAGCATCGATTTCCCATTAAATCTCTTTTTCCCAATACAATAAAAACCCAGTGCTTCCCTCAGACACCCCCACGGTGCACAGGGAGGATTTTCTAGCTCTTGGTAGTGGAATTAGAAAGGATTTCGGTATCAGTGAAGTTATTCTGGAAAATACTTGGATTGAATCTGGAACAGCTTTTCTGAGAAAGCAAACAAACATTGAGCCACTCAAAACAATCCTTTGGATACCACCTAAAGTGGTAGCACAAACAGGGAAATAAAATGCACTGAAATGGGTTTTGCTAAAGACACAGAAGTAGCTAAATTACTTCTGCATGTTCCAGCTGGAATGATAAAAGCTCCTGGAAGCAGAAAAGTAAAAATGCTGTGACAAAAGACGGTATTTTCAGAACTGTACCCTTTGAAGGTTGACCTGAGAGTGTTTAGCATAACCCTGTTGTCTCATTGCAGATACAAAAGCATCATTCACTCCTCAAAAAGCAAAAAAACCCCCATTTTTGTCCAAGAATAAAAGCAACACTAAGAGCAATAAAAGCCTGAGAAGCTTATGCTGCACTCCAGGACTACACACGAGCACTTAAGTGGGGTTATTACTCTGTTTGTAGAATTCAAAAGTCTTAATTTGGAGCATAATGAAAAGACAAATTCATGTCCCCTTTGGCTGAGGGGTCTTAACAAATACGAGGCAAATATTCCTTTCCAATGCTTTAGAAGCAGGAATTTGTTAGTCCCAACAGCTGCAAACTGTGCAAAAGTAGGTAAGAACTGAGTCCAAAGGGGCCCAAACCCAAAATTCAGCACAGACGTTCTGAACAAGGCAAATTAAACGTCTGTGCAGGTCCCAGACATTGAAGAACTTTGGTGTTCTTCAAGAAGGCAAAAAAGATACAGTCACCAATGGGATTTAGGCTGCAAAATAAGTATCTGAGAGATGGTGTTGAAAGAAAACATTTAATCTGAGGCAAGTACACAAACTACTGAAAGAGTGATTGTGGTGATTGCTGACAGCCCTTCAAGGCTTTTAAACCCAACAATGGCAGATTATTCAAATGCTATGCAAGATTATGTAAAAAACCCGACCTGTTAATGGAGAGTGAACCCCAGCAGAGGTTTCATTTTAAGGAATTCATTCATCAACCCTGTTTTCCACCCTGTCTGACAAATAACAGCTGAAAGTTTCCCTTTTAGCAGACCAAATGCAAGGATTCTGCAAAGAAAACAACTGATGATGCCAGAGATGGAGAGAGGAACAGCATTCCTTGGTGCTGAGGATTTGGGAGGTTCTCCAGAACAAGGGGCAACTCACTGGAAGACAAATTCATCAACACTCGCAAGACACTGAAGAGAAGGAATACAAAAAATAACCCCCACAACCCCAAAGTTTTACAGAGGAGTCACTCACCTCTGACTTATCTCCCCAAACTAGACTGGGATTCACTGGTGGACAAGTGCAAGAGATGCCTCAGCTGTAATTACCTTAATTATCTGCTGTAATTTGTATTTGCACAAATGAAATGCCAGGGACCCTCTAAATTCAATTCCTGTCCCAGAATGGAGTGACTGGCAAGAGAAAAGGGAAGAAAGCACATTTCAAAGCCCTCCCTTCCCCTTCCAAAGCCGATCTCCAGCTGAAATAAACTGAAGATATCAATTAACAGGTAAGACTTGCCCACACTACAAAGAGCTTCTTGGTATCCAGTATCCAAACTGCATCAAGAATAGCTCTGCCAACACTTATTTTGTCCATATTTTGCCACAGCCACACCTGTTTTTCCTCAGAACAGTTTAACAGCAAAAAATTACACCTTTCAATGGCATGTGGACTTTTTTTCCCCTGAAAGAGCGACCTTGGCTGGGACTTCCCATAAAACTGACGTTACGAATTTTTTAATTAGTTTAACAGCCCTGACACTGAGATCCCCACAAAGCAAAAAGACTGTGGGTTTTTAAACACAGCACACAACTGCACCTCATGCAACGTGCATGTGCCTCTCCAGAAGGAATGCAGTGCCAGGGATCCACGTGACAGGGCTTAACTGGTCCCTGACTGACAGTTTCAGTCTGCAGACCCGCCTGATTTTCCCACATAAAAGGCACATCCCCGGTCTTTGTCAGAGCTGAGCTTTGGCTGAAAGGCAATCCCAGCTCTGCCCTCGCCTTGGGATGGTTAAAACTCCTGCTGCCTTATAATTAGCAGAGCCTGCAAACCACAGACTGGCCCAGATGAAGGGAGAAGCTCTCAAAGGTGCTGAAAATCACACCAGGAAAATAAATCTGATCATTTGTTAAAGGAGGGTGACATTAGGAAGTATCTTTCTCAGAGTTTCACTGCTGCCTCTTACCTGCTCAACATCACCAACACCCAAACAACTCTCCTCTTCCCAGACCATTACTCAAACCCTTTGGAAAAGCTGCACACAGCTCCCAGTAAAACCTTCCTGACCACTCCAGGTGACCCTTTTCCAACGCTCAGCTCTTTTGTTGTTGATTTACAGCATCACTTCCCTCCCCACACAGATTTCTCTTCCCGTCACAATCCATCACAGCCAGGACTGATACCTCAAAACCCCAGGGCTGTCAGAATCCTCCTGCCTGAATCTGCTCCCCTGCCTGCTGGAATGTTCACATGGGCTGTAACACTCCGAGTCTCTGCTCCCAAACCTGCTACAACGTTGTGAAGTGGAAGCTGCAGAAACTGTTACAGGGCTGCTCCAATTCCTTCATCCATCCTGGACGAATCTTGGCTCCAGTTTTGTGCCACTTTTGTACAGGAAATTCAAATTACAGCCTGATGGTGTCGTATCAGAAAAGTCAGAGGGCAGGACTGGATCAACTGCCAGCACCACCATCATCCCCTTTCACAGGATCCAGCTTGGATTGTGGATGGGTCCTGATCCCAAAGCTTTGTTGCTGAATTCCCAGGCAGCTTCAAGTGTAATTCATACAGTGAAATAAAATCTTGGGTTTGAAAGAATTTTAGACAATATTTAAAAAAATCCTCCCAACTGATATAGGAGGGGAAGAGGGGATGTTATCCTGCACAAAAACAGGGTTTAAAATCAAGGTCTTTGTAAAATGGACCAAACACTGACAAAAGAAACCTTGAAATACTAAAGCAGTAGTAGAACATATTCATTTGCCATCTTTTAATAAGAAAGCAGACAAATTAAATGAAGTACTGAAATCACATTCAAGAAAAATATTTGAGTATTACTGAAACCTGTCACCTCTCTCACTGAAGGGTGGTACTTAATGGCCTCAAAATGAGCTGCACACAAGAGTGAAATGAAAGGTTGTGTCTTCAGTTTTGATCATGCTTTGTGTTCTTGGACAGCTACATTAATTAAAAAAGCTTTGAACTGAAATAGGTATTTTTTTAATACATACTGAATAATTTCAGCTGGAAGGAACCTACAACAATTTGACCACTGCAGTGATATATAAATATATATTTTTTTCCGGGTAGAAATCCCTGTGCAAGTGTATAAAACATACAAAATTAACCCCAATTTTTTTTGTTCCCTCAAGGTGTGGGCATGGTACTAACATGATCAGAGCTTAAGGAGGTTAAATTAAGGAAGGCTTGGACTGCACTGCTATCCCAAAACTGGCTAAAGGCTGGTTAAAGCACCTGGATAAAGAGTGAGGTGACATTCCCACCCTTGCATAGCTGTTTAAGGTCATCATACTCAGGAAATGATCCAGGGATTGAGACAGGGTTTTACAGGGAATTCTGTGTATTTCTCAAGAGTACTCAGACAATGGGAAGGCCTCATCCTACGGATTTTTGCTATTGAAAACACAAAGGAATACAAAAGCAGGAAGGTGGAGAGGGACAACAACAGCAGGTGGGAATGACAGAGGAAGGAAAAAGGGGACAACAGGAAAAGACAAGTTATTTTAGCAGAGGGAAACACAATCCATGGAAAAGGATAAAAGGTAAAACTAAAGGAAAAGTAGAAATGGAAAGTAGAAACATCAGTGATTCTTATTTGTCCCATTCTGGAACACTGGTCCAAAAGACACCTCTGCTGGCTCCTTAAATACCATCAGCACACAGGACCAGCAGCACTGGCTTCTATTAGAGCACAAAGATAAATCAAAAATAAACAATAAAACAGAATCCTTCGGCTTACAGGAAGCACAAAGCCAAGGGCCAGGAGTGCCACACTCATGCAGAGACTATCAGGGCTGTTTATAATGGTGCAAGAATGTCCTTCTCGTGCCCCTCCTTGTTTTAACTGTGAGTCGGGCTGTGCTGAGGCAGATAAGTCTCTTTACAACCCTCATTTAGATAAAACAACCCCAAATAACCTTTAACTCCCCGGCCCTACAAACTGCTCCGCTGTGCCTGCGGATCCCCGAGCGCTTCCCAAGGATCCAAGGCACGAGTTAATCACGACTGACAAACTTCAGAGGGCTTTTTTTGCTCCATGCAGAGCAGTCTGAGAGCATCCCACAGAGCTGTGATCAAAATCTGCCACCCGATTTACATCCCCCCAGCACAGCACAGCCTTTTTTCCCCTCAATTTTTTGGGCTCCAGTACGTGGGCAAGTAAAATAATTCTAATGATACAGCTTCCTACTTGTTTTAAAGAGTCTGCAGAGGAGGGGAATCGCCGTGTTTAAGGGGGTTATTTGTGTTTCCTATCAAAAGTAAGAGTAAAAAAAAAAAAAAAGTTTGATGAATTTGTTCCACTTTTAGAGGGACTGCATCCTAGTTAAAAAAAGCAGTCAAAAATACTCGGCATTTCAGACTAAATATAGCTGTCAAAAATGTAAATGCCTTTAAAAAAACCCCCATGTGCTAAAGGGAGCTCAGTTTTTATGCATAATAAAAAGGGAAATATGGCTGCTTAGTCAACAAGCTGCTAATTTAATTACAAAAACCCATGGAGAGTCCTAAAAAAATCCTAAATACATCAAGAATATGAGTTTGCTCAGCCTGCTTGCAAGCAAATATGCTAATTTTTTAGCAAAGAAATAAAATGGTAATTGCTGATCTGTTCCCATTATATGTATGCCAGTTCTTTTTTTGCTTAAAATTCAATGGGAAAATAATTTCCATTAAATTCCTTGAATTACTCCAGTCCTTAGTGATCATCTTTCCAGAAGTGTTAAGATGTCTTAGTACTAATAAGCCAACATGCAATAATTGCTATTAATCCGACCTTCTTTTAACAAGTTTTTAGACATACATGGTTATACTGGTGGGAAAAAAGACCCACAGCACTTTTAAATTTAAGAAAGTTTGAGATCTTATCTTGGAAAATCTGCTAATTTTAGAAAAAGATATAAAAATCTAAGCTCAGAAGTGTTTCCATGCCACATGTGATCACCATTACTCACAAGACTTTTGACATATTCACTATCACCAGCCTGCAAAGGAACACACAGTTTGCAGACATTCCTGGTGTATCCCAGAAAAGCTTGGCAAGAATGATGAGTTATGAGGTTTTCAGGCATTTCTCAATCTCCAAAAAAGCACCAAGAGCCAAGTGGCTTAAACACCCAGCGATCTGTAACGCCACGTATGGATTAGGGACAGGGCAAACAACATCCAGGCTGGAAAACTGACCTATTTATCCAGAGCACATCCCTGCAGCCTGTCTGAGTCCATCCAGGCAGCTCTCACCCCTCACCACTTTCCCACGTGCCAGGAAAGAGTGTGATGCTGTGCAGTCAACCAGATCACAAAGTGATTTGGCTTTTTTTTTTTTTGAATTATTATTATTTAAGCTGTCACGTGGTTACAAGTGCCAGCAGGGAGAAGGGAGCTGGGGCTGGCAGCTGGATTGACCTAAAGAGGTGACAAAGTTGCACTCACTCCTTCCTGAGCAGCAGGAAGTCAACCAGGGATTCCCCGGGTTCTCCCTCCTCCCCTTCCCAATATCTTGAAATCAAATCTGCCAGGCCAGCGTTCAACCACTCACCACCAGCTTCCTGAACTAACATCAGGGATTACTCCTCATGAAAGGGCCTCCTCAGTGCCATGCACAGGAGATGATCTTCAGCTTTCCATGGAAAGCTACGTTTTGAGGGCAGAATGATTTTAGTTTGTTTTTCCAAAGCATTATCTTGAGGATTAAGGCTGAAGTCTCTCACACTTTGCTTTTAACAAGTTAACTCCACGAGAACTTTGATGTTCTCCATCGGCTTTAACCTTTCCTCAAACATTCCAACTGTATATTATCTTGTACTTAGATCTTGTCATTTCTCTAAATGATCTTGTATTTAGATCTAGTCAGACACAAAAGTAACATGTTGCAAAGGAGTTACAGCTTTTAAAAGCAGTCCTTGAAATTCCCTACTATGTGAAATTCTAACACGCTATCCCATGTATTATATGTATATATCACACATCATATTATTGAGAGACAAAGCATGAAAAAGAACCAAAAAACAAAAGATGCTCTGAAGGACATTGTATTATAATCTCAGTTTTCATTAGTTAAGAGTTGTTAGACCGGCAGTGACCTCTGTTTTTATTCTTATTTTAACCACACACTCCTCTTTAGCCATTCTAGATACAAACATTTGAGATGAGAAGCCACCCAGGCTAATTTAGTTAACCATTCTCAGACATAACTATGCATAACGTGAGTGGTTTCTCCAGAAAAATAACATTTATTTTAAAAGAAACAAATTATAGACCCCACAGGGTGGCATGTGATTTGTGTGGAGATACAAAGTGATTGCAACTTTGTGAAAACAATCAGGATGACTTGTAAACTTGTGATCTTGACAACAAAAACAGAACAAAAAAGAGTCACTTCCATATTTGGGTAATCTACCACAACAACATAGAACAGTGTCGTTAAAACAGAATTAAATGCTGATGTTTATGAAATATACAGCGATCTATAGACGCCTGAAGAGCTCAGATACTCGCCAGGCTGTGACATTTTGCATTAAATATCTGAGGCCACCGAAGGGGGAACACTCGGGGCTGTTTGTGACACACAAAAACACCACCAGTGCCCAGGGTCAGAGCCGGGGACTTGGGCCAAGTTCAGAAATCAGACACCGCGCTGACCCCGCTGCTGTGACACCGCACAGGGCACAGCTCAGCCCGGGCACACACCACCACCTGTCCTAGTCCACACAGAGGTCTTGGCTCTGGAAAACCCTGAAAATACCTCCCTGGCGGGCTCACCGGAGCGGCAGATTGTTTCTGGAGGAGCAAAGAGTCCGCAGGCACCGAGTGTTTGGAAGGGACAGGCAGGTACCCACTGCACGTGGGGCGAGGGAGGACAGGGCTTGGTGTCCATACAGAGAGGGACACGCAGGGGGAAGCAAAGGGCGGATAACAGGAAGGCTGGGACACACTGGACACAGAGGAGGGGATATAAAAACGAGGAGGGGCCGCTACGGGAGGGCGAAAGCCAAAGGAGATGAACCGGGGGGGGGGCTCCGCTCCCTGCCTGTGAGGGTGGGGAGGCCCTGGCACAGGGTGCCCACAGAAGCTGTGGCTGCCCCTGGATGCCTGGAAGTGTCCAAGGCCAGGCTGGACGGGGCTTGGAGCGGCCTGGGATAGCGGGAGGTTTCCAGGCGGGGAAAGGCCGGAGGCACCCGGGAGGGCGGTCTGAGAGAGGAGCAGGGGGAGCGGAGCACAGCGGGGACGAGGGAGAGAGGATGCGCTCGGTGCTCCCGGGGGGGTGTCACCAGCACAGCGAGGGACACGGACCCGCGAGGCCTGCGATGGATCCCAGCGGGAATCCCGCGGGAAGGGGCTGCGGGAGGCGCCGCAGGGCGGGCAGGGCTGTGAGGGGAACCCCCGGCGGGGGATGGAGCGTTCGGGGCGGGCGGGGTGGGGGGGTCCGGCAGCGGCAGCTCCCGCTCACCTCAGAGTCCTCTTTGGCCTGCGGCAGCGCGGGGAAGGCCGGCTTGGCGAGCTCCATGGCCGGGCGCTGTCCGGGCGGGGCAGGACCCGGGGCAGGGCGGCTATTTGGGCAGCGGGACCGCGGGCTCCGGCTCGGGAGCGGCAGGAGATGGAGGAGGCGGCGGCGGAGGAGGCGGCGGCGGCGGCGCGCTCAGCCGCTCGCGCCCGGCCGCCATGCTGCTGCTGCTGCTGCCGCCTCTTCTTCCCTCCTCCTCCTCCTCCTCCTCCTCCCCTTCCCACCTCTTCCTCCTCCTCCTCCTCTCCCTCCTCCTCCTCCTCCCCCTCCCGTCCGCCCGCCCCCGGGCCCCGCTCCAGCGGCGCCCGCGCCCCGCTCCGCCCTCAGCGCTCTGCCCTCCCCTCACGGGCGGGCGCCGCCCCGGTTCCTTTCGTTAACCCCCTCGCGGCCCCCGAATTCGCGTTCATTGACCCCCAAAACGTCGGCAAGGGGCGCTTGGCCCGTTAACGGCCGCGAGGGTCCGGCTCCCCACACGTCGCGGCCTTCAGCGCTCCCTTGTTGCCGTGGCCCGGCATTCCCGTGAGATGGTTCTCCTCACGCGCCCCCTTCCATCCTGGCGAGGGGACACTCGCCCTGTCCCCCATCGGAACGGCGCTGCCGCCTCAGATTTTAGCTGGCAGTGCAAAGGGGGTCACCTGCAATCAGGTCCTCTTTGGTGGGTGATGCCCGCAGACACATCAGTGTTGGGGCAGGAACCCGCTTTTCTGCTTTTTGAGGGTCCCCGGTCCCACGCTCTGCTTGGAATCTAAATATGTGGAGGAAATTCAGCCGGGAGAAGACTCCAGGGAGACCTCAGAGCCCCTTGCAATGTCTAAAAGGGTTCTGAGAGAGCTGGAGAGGGACTTGGGATAAGGGCCTAAAGGGACAGGACAAGGGGGAATGGCTTCCCACTTCCAGAGGGCAGGGATAGATGGGATATTGGGAAGGAATTCCTGGCTGTGAGGATGGTGAGGCCCTGGCACAGGTTGCCCAGAGAAGCTGTGGCTGCCCCTGGATCCCTGGAAGTGTCCCAGTCCAGGTTGGATGGGGCTTGGAGCAACCTGGTCTAGTGGAAGGTGTCCCTGCCCATGGCAGGGGGTTGAACGAGATGATCTTTAAAGTCTCTTCCAACCTAAACCATTCCATGATTCTATGAGACTTCACTTTAGGCTACAGTTTTCCATTCCTGCACTCTTTACTGAACCAAAAACCTGCACTGGTGTCATTGGAATTTCTAAGGGAAGCTTAGTCAAGCAAGCAAAGTCAATGGGTTGGTTGCCTAAATAAAACTGGAAGCGCCCTTTTGAAAATCCTTGCACTGGAATTTTGGGCACACCAGAAATAAAAATTGAAACTCTTCTGCTTTTTACTACACAAAACCTTGAGAAATCTTCAACAATCACATTTCATCAACTGTTCCTTCAGCACTGCAATTTCCTTCCAGTGAAAGATGAAAAAGGAAACGGCAAAGGAGGAAGCAATGGGAAAACTGCAGCTCCCACTTCCAGCTGGTGCCAACAGCAGGAGAGGGATGTGGGTTTGTAGCGTTATATTGTGGCCTGAACTTCAAAAATGAGCTATAACCACTCCCAGAGCTCCAGGAAAGAGTTTTTCCTCCTCCAAGGTAATGCCAGAGGCTCACCTTGCTGTTTCCATCACTGCAGTGCTCAGAAATGGACTTTTATTTCATTTTCTCGTTGTTCCAAGCACTCTGGCTGTACGAGCTGCTCTCAAAAGGGTGTTATGGTAAAACTAAAACTGAGATTTGCATCTTTACACTCCTGACACAGTCAACAGTAGGAAGCTGCTACCCAGAAATAAAGGTTTGTAACAACCATTAGCCAAATAAACAGGGAAATACTGTTGCCTGTCCTGTTGTAACTGTTCTACACCTCACATTACCTGTTTAGTCTCAGTGATGGGAAAGGAAATAAAAGCACAGCTATTAAAAATGCCAGAGAGATGCTGTTAAGCAGCGTGTTTCCTGGGAAGTCCAGAGTTAATCTAATGTACTTGTCTGTCAGCTGAGCATGCCCAGAGTAATCCAATTAGGATAATGAGAAGTAGCCAGAAGTGCAGTTTAGTGCACTGCTGTTCCAGTCCAACACTCAGGTGAGCTGTGCAGTGCAGTGGATCTGTGTGCACCCCTCGGGGTGGAACTGCTCGGAAAACAAAAATATGGCACAGTGACAGATGTCCTTAGAAACCCCAGCACCTTGTTTACTTCTTGCAGTAGTTAAACACTAGCTCAGGTAAATCCTCTTCCCAGAATTCAGCAGCACACGAGCGTGCCCAGGTGGCCAAGAAGGTCAGTGGCACCTGGGTTGTACCAGGAATAGTGTGGGCACAGGAGCAGGGCAGTGCCTGTCCCCTGTGCTGGCACTGCTGAGGCACCTCCTCCCATCCTGGGGCAGTTCTGGGCCCCTCAGACAAGACATTGAGTTGGAATATTTCCAGGGAAGAAAATGGAGCTGGAGAAAGGTCTGGAGCACCAGGAGTGGCTGAGGGAGCTGGGGGGACTCAGCCTGGAGAAAAGGAGGCTCAGGAGGGACTTTCTCGCTCTCCACAACTCCCTGACAGGAGGGGGGAGCCGGGGGGAGGTCGGGCTCTGCTCCCAGGGAACAAGGGATAGGAGGAGAGGAAATGGCCTCAAGCTGTGCCAGGGGATTATGTTTAGATTGGACATCCAGCTCTGGCACAGCTGCCCAGGGCAGTGCTGGAGTCCCCATCCCTGGAGGGATTTCAAAGCCATGTGGATGTGGCACTTGGGGACATGGGGCAGTGGTGGCCTTGGCAGTGCTGGGGGAACAGTTGGACTCGATGGTCTCAGAAGGTTTTTCCAACTTCAATGATTCTGTGAATCTAAACCCCACTTGTCCCTCCTCTCTCTGAGGGAAAGGCTGCCTCTGTTTGGTATGGAAGGCACAGGACTCCAATCCCAACACCAGAGAAAAGCTGCTCTTTAAATTCCGAACACACAATACTTCACCTCTCTACGAGAGCTACAAAAAAAGTCCACCAGCATAAGCAGATTTAAACAGGTTTTATTCATAAACTGTTTGGGGAAAGGAGATTTACTGATATACAAAAAGTCAAGAAATGAACTGACTTTCTTATGTCTGCGAATCCCTTCAGGCACGTTTATAAATTCCCACCATAATTGCTAAGAGAACACATCTCCACACATTTTACTGAGCCTGGGCTGTAATGAATAATGTATGTCGGAATTGTACAGAAAACACACTCCTGTAGCCAACTTGCAACTAGCATTCCCAAAATTACTAGCTACATGCTACACAAACACCTTACAATGATAATCAAGAGGTACATTATTTCTCTCTCTTTATACATTAACCCAGGAGGACGTGTGCAATCAATCACAAATTCTATGGTTAATTTACACAGGTTTGTAGTCAAGCTTGGACTCCAGTTTCTTGGAATCAGCCACTTTCCTGACAGCTTTCATGAAGTCTTCCTGAACTACGAAGTCATGATCGGCACGGATCGCAAACATACCTGAGAGGAGGAGAATTTAACAGCCAGGATCAGCTACAGAACATAAAGATTCACTCAAATCCAAGTGAAAATGAATCCAAATTACACTGTCTTGGATGTTGGGAAGAGGAGAGAATTTCAGTGGGGTCACCTTTCTGAACTAGGGGATTACTAAGAGGAAAGCTTGTTTAAACTGTGAGTATTCAGTGGGTTACTCAAATTGTCCATGCAGGCAAACCCTGTGCAAAAGTTTTAAGGTAGAAAAAGCTTAAAACAGCATCAACTTTCCAGTAACCTTGGTACCAAGAGACTTGAATCCTCTGCAAAAAGGAGAGAAATGGGTGCAATCACTGTTTCTAGAATGCATCTACCGAGACAGTGTGACACATGTCATGATATTTATCCAACACGTGGTTAGAGACCAGCCCGAGTGAAACGTTCTAGCAGAAGGTTTTCGAGCTCCTGGTTTTAATCCACAGAGAAACAGCTCCAAGATTCAGCATCAGCCAAGACTTAGCACAGAGAAACGAAGAGTTTAGGAATTACCTGCTTCAGTACAGACGTTTCTCAAGTCTGCTCCGTTGAAGCCATCTGAGAGCTTCACAATTGCTTCATAATCTGCCCAGAAAACACCAATGCCAATTAGAAATGAATCACACTTCCCCTCATGGATGCCAATGACATACATATCCAGGTGACAAACACACCCTTGGATCTCACTGCAAACACAGAGCACTGGACTGATAAATTAACTGGAAGCATCAGCTGTATCACCCCTTCCATTAAAACACAAAGTACTATAGCCAAAAGCTCGTATTATATAATTAAATCCCAAAGTTACCAACTTGTGGTTACAAGAATCATCATGAAGTGCAAGAAAGCTCCATCAAGGCAATGTTCTTATCATTTAAATGATGCAAAACCCCAGAAGTCTTATCTCCAAGTGATCACAACTCAGTCCCTTTCCACTTCCAACACTGCATCTACTGAAGGCATTTAATGTCTTGATATTTTATGCACATCTATTTACTTAAAAAGTGGCTGTAGTGGTAGTTCATCAGGAACCAATTTCCAAACCACTGTGTCTGCTGAGCCTCCAGCAAGTCCTGCTTTTTGCAGGGCTGCTTATTAAAATTATCAATTTTCTGCAAAACCTTTCAAAGTTTCCCTCCTGCATGAAATTCAGAACAACTGAACTGAATGTTTTTATCTCAAGAATTCAAAAACTTCTAAAGAAATTCTCCAACTGTATTTTAATTCCACGTAGCACTATGTCCTATAAACAAGTCTGTTCATAATTGGAGAGCTAAAAAAAATTGAGGGGACTAAGCAATGTTGAACAGTGCAAGGTTTGTAAGTTTAGGGTCTTCAGCAGGAGATTCTCATGCTGGAACATGAACAGGTCATTTTAATGGCTTTTAATGCAATTCCCACCCCACCCTGCTGCTAAGTTCTGGCCTTACTTTTGGGGTATCAAAACTGGGCATCAGTCTTTCCACACCATGTTCAGACACCTCACCTTGCAAGTGGCACAAAGGAATAATCCCACCCTGCTCTACTCCAGTGCCCAAAGATGCAAGAACAAGGGTGAAGTAGAATCATAGAATCATGAAATGGTTTGAGTTGGAAGGGACCTTTAAGGTCATCTCATTCCACCCCCTGCCATGGGCAGGGACACCTTCCACCACACCAGGTTGCTCCAAGCCCCATCCAACCTGGCCTTGGACACTTCCAGGGATCCAGGGGCAGCCACAGCTTCTCTGGGCAACCTCTGCCAGGGCCTCACCTCCCTCACAGCCAACAATCCCTTCCCAATATCCCATCTAACCCTGCCCTCAGGCAGTTGGAATCCATTCCCCTTGTCCTGTCACTCCAGTCACTTGCTTAAAGTCTCTCTCCAAGTATTTCACTTCAGCTTCATTATTTGCTTTGGAGCTTCTTCTCTATCTCAGTCTACAGTCACATGCATGTTTAAGCCACTCCTGCTGCTAAGAAAGGCAGAGCTCATCCCTCTGGCCCTCCCCCAGCCCGCTCCCGTTATCCCGAGCGATCCCGAGTGATCCCTCAGCAGAGCTGCAGCTGTTGATGCAGCCAGATGGTGACTGGGATCAGTTCCACTGTCCTGTCCTGGCTGCAGGAATTGCTGCTGTCAGCACACAGGGGGGTGGGTGGCACGGGGCACTGCTGCACTCAAAGGCACCCAGCTCCCATTTAAAGGCAAATCACACTCAGTTTCCTCCAGGAAAAAGCCACTGTGAAAGCAGGACTCTGGTCAGCTTAGGCTAAACCAGTCCTCAAATAAACCTTCCCCTTTTTATCTTATTTTTCTCCCCCTTACACTCTGGAGAGAGCAATGAACACCACTAACCAGACAACAATTTTCATTAGGCCATCCCTAAACTCCAGGGTTTCTCCCTGACTTTTAAAGATTCTTTATTGTTCTCTCATCAACATTTCTTTCCTAAGGGGCCAATGAAAATGCTCTTTACCTGCACCAAGAAAACAGTGCAAGTAAAGAAAGTGTTTCCTTTAGAAACAGGATGAGAACTACAGAAAACCTGAATGGAATCAGAAAACCTGATGAAAATCGTGGATTTTCCAGTTTACAGCTGTGCTCCAAGGGTCGATATTCAGTGTTCCTTTGCAAAGACTTTGCAACAGTTCAATCAGGATGCATTAAAAAAATAAAAGAAGTAGAATTCCAAGTGGGAAAGTTGTCTAAGGGCAGGAGTGACTGTAACAACTCACCCTCTTCCCATCCTTACAAACAGCAGTAGGGATGATGTCCAAGTGACTTCCTACTCACCTATTTCACCGTGTTTAGTGATAGGACCTGCGTGAATCTTCAAAATATCTAATCTGGCTTGTTCGTTTGGTAGATCAATATCTAGAAAGAATTACAGCTTTAATTAAAGCAGAAAAGCCACAATTCCCACGGATTATTATCCTCTGTGGAGTAATAACTCACGGATTTTTCTATCCAGCCTTCCGGGCCGCAGCAGTGCAGGATCCAGCGTGTCGGGTCTGTTCGTAGCCATGATCATCTTAACTCTGTGCAGAGTATCAAATCCATCCATCTGATTCAATAACTATCAGGGAACAGAAGGTTGTTTATTTTTAAACAACCCAAAACCTTCCTAGTCCATCTTTTTTTTCCCCCTGCCTAAGTATTTTCACCAAGATAAAAAGCGCTAAAGATAAAGTCAGGAAAAAAATCCTACAAGGCCTCGAGCTTCCTGAGTATTCCATGAGCAATGGAGGGCTGAAGAGAGACACTGAAAATGCTCTGCCCAGAGAAAAGGACATTGAGCAAAGCTCAGCTCAAAAGTGAAAGACTTGAGTTAAAACAATGAGGCAAAGAAAACACTGCAAGGACTAAAGGAGCCAGTGGCTGCCTGACACATTTGGATTGTAGTGCACCAAGTGCAGGACATTCCAATTAGACTTGGAGAACGGCCTCTGGAATACTAATACACACAGAGGAAGACGTTTCATTGTGAAGATTTAAAGTACTTGCTCTTTGATCAGAGTGGTTTAATTCTCTGTAGAAGGCAGACACATTCTTTTGAACCGGGCAAACTGTTTGCAAACACAGGCCAGTGAAGGTTCCCATTAGCTTTGGAATTGTCACCAGTGGCTTTAAAATTCTCTTCACACAACCCAGTTTACCAGAGCAACTAATACAGAAACAAAGAAACACAACTGCTCCTCCTGGTTTTGAAAATCCAGCCGTAACAGTCCAAAAATGTTATATAAGGTGAGTGTCTTTGGGTCTAAAGGAGACAGAAAGAGGGGCCCTCCAAACCTTCAGAGATGCAGGAAGAAGCAGTAAGCCAAAGAAGAGGAAAATATCCCCTATTAATTTTATCAATTTTAAAGATTCAATGAGTCCCCATGTTGAATTAATGGATGAGTTATCAGGATGTAAAAGCAGCATCTAGTTCAACTCTAGCTCCAGGTTATTAACTCAGAAAAGGTTCTGCCAGGGCAGATCCCAGGTAACAATTCACACCTGTATTACAGTCAGGAATTAGACACTCACCTCCATCAGAGTCCTCTGAATTTCTCTATCAGCTGAGGTGCCTTCAGAAAAACGGCGACCACCTGCAGCACACCAAACTCATGAGTTCTAGGACTTGATTTCTGCCTTTCAAACGGGGGGGATTGGCTTTCCAGCTGATTTCAGCCCCAAAAGGAGCCTCTGTCCCACCCCCCAGGGCCATCAGCCTTACCAATAGCATCGATCTCATCCATGAAAATGATGCAGGGCTGGTGATCTCTGGCATAATTGAACATCTCTCGGATGAGCCGAGCGCTCTCGCCAATGTATTTGTCCACTATGGAACTTGACACCACCTTGGGAAGGACAAAGGAACACAGGGATGAGGAGATTGGAGTGCAAACAGCTCCAGTGTGTGAGTGCACAAGGCCATTCCAGTACCTTGAGGAAGTTGCAGTCCAGCTGGCTGGCAACAGCCCTGGCCAGGAGGGTCTTCCCTGTACCTGCAGAGACAAGAGATGGGAGCTGGTTCATTCCTGACCCAGCACAGCCCATCAGGGACTTGGGAAGGAGGGAAAACAAAAGAGGGAAAGGGAAGACAAGGTGGAAAAGGGGGAAAAGAAAATAGAAAAGGAAAAGGAGGGAAAAGGAGGGGGAAAAGGGAAGAAGGGAAGAAGGAAAAGGGAGGAAAAAGGGAAAGAAAAGGGGAAAAAGGGAAGGAAAAGGGGAAAAAGGGAAGGAAAAGGAGGAAAAGGGGGAAAAGGGAAGGAGAAAAGGGGGGAAAGGAGGAAAAGGGGAAAAAGGG
>NW_020897915.1:1777855-1778040 GCF_003984885.1 Neopelma chrysocephalum
AAGGGAAGGAGAAAAGGGGGGAAAGGAGGAAAAGGGGAAAAAGGGAAAGAAAAGGGGGAAAAGAGAGAGAAGGAAAAGAGAGAGAAGAAAAAGAAATGTGAAAAGGAAAATGGAAAAAGAAGGGAAAAAATAAAAAAGAAAGGACAGAAAAAACATAAAGGACAGAAAAAACATAAAGGACAGAA
>NW_020897915.1:1778050-1826518 GCF_003984885.1 Neopelma chrysocephalum
AGAAAAAATGAAAAGGAAAGAAAAGTAAAAAGGAAAGGGAAAAAAGGCAAAATAAAGGAGGGTCTTGGCACAGTTTGAAAGCAACAACCAAGCTCTGGTTCCCCTTTGCTGGGACTCACCAGGGGGCCCGTACAGCAAACAGCCTTTGGGAGGAATAATTCCCACACGCTGGAATAATTCTGGGTTTGTAAGTGGCAGCTCTATTACCTGTGAAGGGACAGAGAATGAGGTTTAAAACAGCTAATGGTACGTTTGCCAGCCTGTTTTTCATACCCCTGCATTTATTTATTGGCAGCATATTTTGTCTGAGAAACTGTTAAGTAAGAAAATGTCAGGCTGATCCAGAATCCTGCCCTTCCTGCTCACACTTCAGCTCTGCAATGGATGGTTCCTCTTGATCCTCTCTGCTCAATCCATAATTCCACTCCCCAGAGCAATTCTCATAGTGTTTGTGCAAAATTCCAATTTGCTTTCCTGGTTGTCAATCCTACCAATGCCCTCCCACTTGACTTCGTGGCATTCCCTCAGCCTAAAAGGTCTTGGATCCTTTAAACCCTCTCCTTTAAAATATTTTCTTTATTTTAATCTCAATCCAAGCACTTCATTCCAGTTAATGAAACATGGAAAGCACTGATCTGAGAGGATCCTTTAACAGCCTGATGGTACTGTAGGGCAAACATCAACAAGTGTTTTTTCTCCTGAAAAACTTCACTCAGAACATTAATCACTATTTGCTAAGTGTTTTGGGGGCACTGGGTACCTCTCTTAGTTCTCTGATCTGTTCTGACAACCCTCCGATCTCAGAATATGAAACATCCCCTGGATCTTCATGAGACATGTTATAAACCAATGGATCCACTTCCCTGGGCAAATATCTGGAAAACAGAGTTAAGAGTTATTTTTCAGTGTTATAAATTTATAAAGTTATTCCCATAAATTTTACAGCAACTGTGGAAATTACTTCTTCTCCTCCCACCTTGACAAAAAGACAAGTATGTGTGCTGAAAAAAACAGAATAAACCCCAAACCAAGCAAACTTTCTCAAGTTTTAAAACAAAGCTTAAAAAAAGGCTGAAAATTAGTTGTAACATTTTTTTTAAGAACAACCAATTTCTTTTTGAATCATATAACATATATTTCCCTCAAAGTAACTTACTTTAGCACTGCTCTGCAGAAAACTTTTACACAATATTACCGAAGTGATCATTCAAATCTTTGTGGATGTACTCAGATAATTATTTTTTCCCCTTTATATGATGAGCAGAAGAGCAGAAACCTACCTCATAATAGTCAGAGTGGTCATATCCAGAGCAACTCTTGTCCCTGGCTTCAGCTTACTTTTGTCAAGCTAGTCCCAAAAAGAGAAAAAAAGGAATTCTGTTACAACCACATTCCAAAACAATCCCTGTTTTTAGGATGTTTACTGGAGCTTGCACTCTTTGCTCAACCCCACACAAGAAGAAAACAAGGCTACTGAGCCACACACCAAGCAGTCATTAACTTACCTCCACCAGTCTTGACAATAAACACTATTTTCTAGACCATCATTAATTTTTATTTTTATTGCTGTCCATCTGACTGGATTAGTGGGATCTAATCCTCCCCTCTGCTCCACACAGGACAGAACCAGCTGTTGGCACATTTTTACATGTTATATCCCAATTTGAAGTCAGCTGTTCAGTTACTACTCTTTCACCTCAGATGCCTCCTCATCTGCCTCAGCAGTTTTTGTCTGATTGCTCCATTTTATGTGAATTTTAAACACATTCCAGCCACACCCTGCTAAATTCTGCTGGGATTAAAACAAAACAACTTGTGTTCTTCACCTTGTTTTTAAGAAACCAGTTTATTCTGAGCTTTAAGGACAAGGAACAGCCCATGTTGGAGCTGCTCCCTTGATGGATTGAACCCACTTGGGCAGGTCTGTGTCTTAGGAGAGCTGGAGAGGGACTTTGGAAAAGAGCATGGAGTGACAGACAAGGGGGAACGGATTCCCATTGACAGAGGGCAAAGTTAGATGGGATATTGGGAAGGAATTCTTGGCTGTGAGGGTGGGGAGGCCCTGGCACAGGTTGCCCAGAGAAGCTGTGGCTGCCCCTGGATCCCTGGAAGTGTCCAAGGCCAGGTTGGATGGGGTTTGGAGCAACCTGGGATAGTGGAAGGTGTCCCTGCCCATGGAAGGGGCTTGGAATGAGATGAGCTTTAAGGTCCCTTCCAACCCAAAACATTCTCGGATTCTGTGACGTGGCATCTGCACAACAAGGATTTCAAGAGCCCTTTTCCAGGACTGCTGGAAGCTTCCCATTGTCCTCACTGGGGGATTTATAAGGTCCCTTGCCCATGTGGGTTCTTGACTCTCTGGCAGTGTTTAGGATCAAGCTGTCCCTCCTCCTTTACTGGGGTCACTCCTGAGACCTCTTCCCAGCTGCCTCATCCTAAGAAACCTGTAACAGCTCGGAATTTTATCACAGTCAACTTTGCCCAGCAGATTTATTTTGCAGCGAGAAGAAACCAAAGAGAAACCACTTGACCTCAAATTCCTTAGGAAGTGCACTTGAGACAGGGAAGTAATTTTGTTTCAATTCAAACAGCATCACTCTCCCTCCTGAGCAGCACAGCTCAGCCACAAGGGCTTTGATCAAAAACTCATCCTAGTCTGGGAGAAAGGATTTGTCTTGATATTTTGACATTTTAAAAACAACCATGGATATGTTTTATGAGCCTTTGGTATCAAATCAAGGATCTTTTAAGATAAAAGAGTGTTTTTACCAAAGAATAGACTTGAAAGTATGTGTTGCAATGCCAGGTTCCTCCAAGGACAACCTATTCCTTCGGATTTCTCTGTTTCAACACAGAACTCCAGGATTACCTTAAGTGCCCCTAAATGGAATTAACTACATTTATGTCCCAAAATTCTGTAATGAACATCAGTTTCTATTCAGAATGAGATAGAAAAGTCACCTCTAAAATCAATACCACCCCTGTGCTCCTTTTACTGAAGGAATTCTTATTTTTCACAACTTCCATGACAGAGGAGAACATGATGTCTTAAAAACTCAACTGCAGCTAATTCTTGCAGCATAAAGGAATCAGTTCATGATGCACTGGGAGGTCACAGCTGGAAAAAGTTCTTACACTTATTTGTGCACTAAAATTGCTAAATAAAAAGCTGAATGATCAAAATGATCCTTCCTCTGGGGCTGTTATTCCCTGTTCAGAGGTACCTGACAGTCCCACATTTCATATGTGTTGTTCTTTGCTCCCATTTCTCAAAGTCAGGGATGAGAGGAACAAAAAGTACCTCCAAGTGGTTGTTGCTGACTGTGGCAGATGGACTGTGCTGCAAGGAAGGCTCTGTACTAAAGTGGCTGATTTCTACACCATCTGATGTAGGTTAAACAGCTGCTGCCCTGTGGACCAGGAGAGCCAAAGCTTTTTTTTTTAAGATCACTAAGGACAAATAAAAATCCCTCCAAGTGTTTAGAACGGGGGCTTTGCCTCCCATAATTATCCACTGGAGGGCAAAAGCATTAGGAAAAAAATATACATTAAGATATGGATAAAGATAATGGCTTTAAACTGACAGAGAGTAGGTTGGGATTGGATATTGGGAAGAAATTTCTGACTGTGAGGATGGGGAGGCCCTGGCACAGGTTGCCCAGAGAAGCTGTGGTTGCCCCTGGATCCCTGGAAGTGTTCCAGGCCAGGTTGGATGGGGCTTGGAGCAATCTGGGATAGTGGAAGGTGTCCCTGCCCATGGCAGGGGGTGGAACTGGATGAGTTTTAAGGTCCCTTTCAACCCCAACCACTCCATGATTCTATGATACACAATTAATATTTAATATTAAATCTAAAGCTCAGCACTGTGACAGTAATGGTCACAACACAGTTGATTAATTTTCATAATGATCATTAATTTTCAGAGAGTCCAAAATCAGGCAGAAAGACAGTTTTAACTCAATAAAATGAATAAAACACGTGCAAGGTTCTGGGAATGTTGTGGATTGTTTTCTCTTCACTAGGAAGTTACACTACTACCAGCTACAGAGGGACAGGGGAAGCAGACACCAGTATAAAATAGCCATAAATAGCCCTAAAGAATAAAAAAACCTTAAAGAAAAAAATAATTAACCCCAGTAAGGACCCAGTGGATGAAAAGCAAGGCCAATATTCAAGACCAAAGCAAACTTTTAATGAGTATTCACAAAGTGCACCTACCTGACGGCGACAGCCAACCACATATCTTGGTCCATTTGTAGCCTTCACAATGACTGCAGAGAGAAAATAAAGAAAAAAACCCCAAAATTTACTTGATGCACTGCTCTGAGTTGTGTTTCTGAACTATCCAATATGTTTTTTTGCTAATAATCTGATCACCAATACTTTTAATTCTTTACTCCTCCAAATCTTTAACCAGATTTAAATTACAAAAGCTTGTTACTTTGCGGCTGCCTCATCCCTAGAAGTGTTCCAGGCCAGGTTGGATGGGGCTTGGAGCAACCTGGAATAGTGGAAGGTGTCCCTGCCCATGGCAGGGACTGGAACAAGGTGGCCTTTAAGGTACCTTACGACCCAAACCACTCCATGATTTTCATGGTCTCACAGAACATAACATTCTAGTGTACTTACATTTCTCCTCTGTCAGCTGTTTAAGAACCTCACCAACAATCTGAAAGGACAAATACAGTATTAGCCTAGAGATAAATTAACATTGCAGAACTTAGAGAAAGCCTCTCTAACCCATGTGCTTAGTTCCTGATGTCAAAGACCCTGTTTCTGTTAGCCGGGCCGTACCAACTCTCTCTTTTTCAATGCCAAAAATGGATTTAAATGTCATTTCCAGACAAGTTCACTGTCAACAAACACTGCAGGATGCCGAGCCCTTGTTTGTGTCACGTACCTGCCCCACGCTCTGCAAGGCCTTGAGGTCATTTTCTGATTTCTCATATTGCTTGGTGAGCTCTTTCAGCTGTTCCCTTACTAAAAAAAAGGAAACAAACACGGGAATTTAGAAACTTCTAATCCAACAAGAAGCCGGGACCAGACTCTTTTCCAGCAGCAAAGTGAGATTGTGGGAGATCAGCAAACCCAGAAAGTGACCCTGGAATGTGTCCAGGGAAGGGAACACGGCTGGGGAAGGGTCTGGAGCAGCAGGAGCGGCTGAGGGAGCTGGGGGGGCTCAGCCTGGAGAAAGGGAGGCTCAGGGGGGACCTTCTGGCTCTGCAACCCCCTGACAGGAGGGGGGAGCTGGGCGGTGTCAGGCTCTGCTCCCAGGGAACAAGGGACAGGATGAGAGGAAAGAGCCTTAACCTGTGCCAGGGGAGGTTTAGGTCGGATATTAGGGAAAATTTCTTCACGGAAGGGGTGGTCAGTCATCGGGAACAGGCTGCCCAGGGAGGTGTGGGAGCCTCATCCCTGGAGCTGTTTAAGGCAACACTGGACACTCCGGTCTAGTTGACAAGGTGGCGACCGGTCACAGGCTGGGCTCGACTACTTCGGAGCTCTTTTCCAACCTAAACGATTCTGCGACCCTGCGACCCTTCGGCGCCCTCCCAAGAGGAGAAGCGAACCCTCCGCGGCCCTGGCAGCGCCCACCTCACTCCCCCTCCCGGCGCTCCCGGGGCCCGGCCAGGCCCATGACGAAGCGCGGGCAGCGCCGCGGCCGCCGCTCTCCCTCAGCGAGGGGGGTGCTCCTTGTAGAACCGATCCCCTCTCCCCCCCCCGCTTCTTCCCCCCGCAAGCCCCCGGCGGCTGCCCGCGCTCACACTCCTTGAGGCGGCCGTCGATCTCCTTGTGCTCCAGCAGCTTCTTGCGGTAGTCCTGGAGCGCCTTGTCTCTGGGGTCCGCCATGATGAGCAGGCGCCGCTCATAGGGGATGCCGGGAAGGGCCATGGCCGCGGGGGGGCCGCACCGCCCTCACCGCCCGGCGCCGCGCAGCGCCCCCTCCCGCCGCGGAGGGGAAACGCCCTGTCGCGACAGGTCGCGACGGGCCGCGCTCTGTCTCTCTCTCTGTCTGTGTGTTTGTGTGTGTGTGTGTGTGTGCTGCAAACGGCGCTATAGAACCGCGATAAGGCAGCGGCGGTGTCAGCGCTCTGAGCGTCTGGGTTAAGGAGCGGGCACAGCCCGTTGGGGGGCAGGAGGCTGAGGGGAGGCCTCATGGAATCCCGGAATGATTTGGGTCCGGAGGGACATTAAAGACATCCAGTCCCACCCTCCACCCCTCGCCACGGGGACACCCACTGTTTGAACGTGAATCGATGACTGATTTTTTTTTATTTTATTTGTTTTATTTTTTTTTATTTTTGTTTGTTTGTTTGTTGTTGGGATTGGGGGCTGTCAAAGATTTCACATTCTGTCCATCTCTTTCTTCCCTTCACCAGCGTTTGGAGCATCCATTGCTTTATTCTAAGCGTCAGACTTCGTTTTTCAGAGGTTTCATAGAAGCATGGAATGGTGTGGGTTGGAAGGGACCTTAAAGCTCATCTCATTCCATCCCCTGCCATGGGCAGGGACACCTTCCACTACACCAGGTTGGTCCAAGCCTCGTCCAACCTGGCCTTGGACACTTCCAGGGATCCCGGGACAGCCACGGCTTCTCTGGGCAACCTGTGCCAGGGCCTCACCACCCTCACAGCCAAGGATTCCTTCCCAATATCCCAATCTAAACCTGCCCTCTGGCAGTGGGAAGCTAAGAAAAATGTTGGGATTTCCTCCCTTGGAAGGAAATGTCCCCATGGCTCTGCAAAGAACCAACAGCAGAGAGCAGCCGCTCACCCAAATCTTGCTTTGTCTCAGGAGATCATCCCAAAACATGTGCAAGGGAAGGCTGGTGGTGTGTGAAGGCTTTTGGCTGCTGTTGCTGCCAGGGAGGGATCAGACTCCTTTTCCTTAGTCTCTGCTTTGGGTGGATGTAATTCGGGTGAAACCTGGAAGGTTTGGTGTCATAGAATCCCAGACTGGTTTGGGTTGGAAGAGACCTTAAACCTCATCTCATTCCATGCCACAGGCCAGGACACTTTCCACTAGACCAAGTTGCTCCAAGCCGTGTCCAACCTGGCCTTGAACATTTCCAGGAATGGGGCAGCCAAAAAACAACAAGCTTTTGTAATTTAAATATCATTAAAGATTTGGAGGAGTAAAGAATTAAAGTATTGATGATCAGATTATTAGCAAAAAACCCACAGTGGATAGTTCAGAAACACAACTCAGAGCAGTGCATCAAGTAAATGTAATTTTTTTCTCTAATTTTCTCTCTGCAGTCATTGTGAAAGCTGCAAATGGACCAAGATATGTGGTTGGCTGTCACCATGAGGTAGCTGCTCTATGTGAATACTCATTAAAAGTTTGCTTTGGTCTTGAATATTGGCCTTGCTTTTCATCCACTGAGTCCTTTAGTGGGGTTAAGTATTTTCTTCTTTATGTGTACATCACTATTTTATACTGGCAGAAGCTTCCCCTGTCCCTCTGTAGCTGGTAGCTGTGTAACTTCCTAGTGAAGAGAAAAGAATCCATAACATTCCCAAAACCCTGCATGTGTTTTATTCATTTTATTGAGTTGAAGCTCTGTCTTTCTGCCTATTTTGAGCTCTCAGATCCTTGGGGCTGCCAGAATTACCTTTTACCCAGTTGGAGCTGATTCAGCACAATTGCTGAGTTTGCTTTATTAGTTTTTTCCTTGTCTTGGGAGTTCTGCCATGTCCCATGTGGCCCACAAATTCTGCATTCTCATGCCCACTATCAGTGGTACATCCTTCTTCCCAGGCTTTGTTAACCTCCCCCTAGGTTGAGACCATTGAAGCACGTCCAGCCCTGACCTTAACAAGGTTCCACCCACAAATAATTTGGTTTTCTAACACCTGGACATCACTTAAAGCTTGTTGGCCACTCTCTGTTTCATGGATTAAATCTCCCTTCTTATTGATTATGCTTGAAGTTATACAGAGATCAAACATTAAGGAACATCCTTTCTTTGGAAAATTTTTACATGTTCCACATTTTGCAACACAACCTGGCCATGAAGACTTTGAGGGATGAGGCAGCCACAAAATAATAAGATTTTGTAGTTCAAAATTGGTTAAAGATTTGGAGGAGTAAAGGATTAGAGTATGGTGATTAGATTCTTGGCAGAAAAATGTGCTGGATAGTTCAGAAACACAACTGAAAAGGTGAATCAAGTCAATTTGTTGTTTGTTTGGTTTTTTTTTGTCTAGTTTTCTCTCTCCAGTCATTGTGAAGGATACAAGTGGACCAGGATATGTGGTTTGCTGTTGCCATCAGGGATTTGATCTCTGTGAATACTCATTAAAAGTTTGCTTTGGTTTTTCAATATTAGCCTTGCTTTTCATCCACAGCGTCCTTAGTGGGGTTAAGTATTTTCTTCTTTAAGACTATTTTCATTGACAGAGCCCAAGGAGCGTTTGGACAACACTCTCAGGGACAGGGTGGGATTATTGGGGCATCCTGTGCAGGGCCAGGGGATGATCCAACTATGTCCAGTTCTGGGCCCCTCAGTTCAGGAAGGATATTGAGGTCCTGGAGCAGGTCCAGAGGAGGGCAACTAGGCTGGTGAAGGGACTCAAGCACAAGTCCTATGAGGAGAGGCTGAGGGAGCTGGGGCTGTTCAGCCTGGAGAAGAGGAGGCTCAGGGGAGACCTCCTCACTCTCTTCAACTCCCTGACAGGAGGGGGGAGCCAGGTGGGGGTTGGTCTCTTTTCCCAGGCAACTCTCAGCAAGACAAGAGGGCTCGGGGTCTTAAGCTGTGCCAGGGGAGGTTTAGGTTGGATATTAGAAAGAAATTCTTAACGGAGAGGGTGATCAGACACTGGAATGGGCTGCCCAGGGAAGTAGTGGATTCTTCATCCCTGGAGATATTTAAAAAGAGACTGGATGTGGCACTTAGCACCATGGTCTAGTAACCACAGCGGTAGTGGATCAAGGGTTGGACTTGATGATCTCAGAGGTCCCTTCCAACCCAGCTGATTCTATGATTCTATGATCCTCGTGGGTCAGGAATTCCAACAACAGAATCAGTTCTCCGATTCTGTGATTCTTTAAGGCTATTTATGGCCACTTCATACCGGCATCAGCTCCCCCTCACAGCTAGTGGTTATTGAGTTAAAACTCTTTGTCTTCCTGCCTGACTGCGAGCCCTCAGGCCCTGGGGGCTGTGAGGGCGCGGGGTGAGGAAGGGCCAGCGCCCCATCTCCGCGTAGCCGGGAAGCACGTAGGGCTCTGGCAGGGAAGCACGTAGGGCTGTGGCAGGAAAGCCGCGTCCCCCGTGTCGCCGTGTGGCCGCGGGGCCCGGGGGGTGACTCAGGGCTGTCCCCGGGGGTGACTCAGGGCTGTCCCCGGGGCTCTCCCGCGGCCGCTCCGTGCCGGGCCGCGCGTCGCCGGCGGGGCCGGGCCCGGGGCGGGGCGGTGGCACCGGGGCGGCTCCTGCGGGCCGGGAGCTGCCGGGGCCGGAGCGGCGAGATGGCGGCGGGAGGAGCCGGCGGGATCCCGCTCCTGCTGCTGGTGGTGCTGGTGGTGCTGGTGGTGCCGGGGGCGCTGCCTCAAGGCGCTGCCGAGCGGCGCTGCTTCTGCCAGGTGGGCACGGGGGAGCGGGGACATCCCAAGGGGGACGCGGTGTCCCGGCGGGAAGTGCCGGGAGTGGAAGGGATCGGAGGGAGATCGGTGCACACCACGTGGAGTGTTGTGTCCGTGGCACAGGAAGGAAATAGAGGCTGTTGGAGCGAGTCCAGGGGAGGGCACGGAGATGCTTGGACGGCTGGAGGACCTTTCCCGTGTGGAAAGACTGAGAGAGCTGGGGGTGTTCAGCCTGGAGAAGGCTTCAGGGAGGCTTTGGAGACCCTTGCAGTGCCTAAAGGGGCTCCAAGAGAGCTGGAGAGGGACTTGGGACAAGGGCCTGGAGTGACAGGACAAGGAATGGCTTTAAGCTAAAGGGCAGTAGATTTAGATTGGATATTAGGAAGAAATTATTGATTGTGAGGGTGGTAAGGCCCTGGCACCGGTTGCCCAGAGAAGTTGTGGCTGCCCCATCCCTGGAGGTGTTCAAGGCCAGGCTGGATGGGGCTTGGAGCAACCTGGTCTAGTGGAAGGTGTCCCTGCCCATGGGACATGAGGTGATCTTTAATGTCCCTTCCCACCTAAACCAGTCTGGGATTCTGTGGTTCTCTTTCATGCCTTCTTGACTGTATTAATCTCCCTGCTCCCATAAGGAAAGGGAGGTGCTCCAACTTGGAGAGCATTTCTTCCCCAATCACTCAGGTGCCTCTTCTTGGATGTTTCAGGGATGTCTGTTACTCTAATGCCTGGGAGCTGCCTCATCCCCTTTCCCGCAGGTCTGCCTTGCTGTTCTGCCAGCTCCACTGTCCAGGAGAGAGCTGTCCAGGCTGCAGCAGGCACCTGCCACCCTGCCCTGCCATTGCCAGGGTTCTGCTCCTTAAAGCTTTTCCAGGGTAATTCCCTTTGTTGGTGTGCCAGGGGTGTTACTGCCTGGCCCAGTGCACTTGGTGCAGCTTCTGTTAAGGTACAGTAAGGAGAGAACTGGGTGCAGCTGACCAAGCAGCTGGATTTGGGAATAGATCACTATGCAGATTCCTTCTGACTTCACCTTGTGCAAGCAAAGTGGCTGCCCCATCCCTGGAAGTGTCCAAGGCCAGGTTGGATGAGGCTTGGATCAACCTGGTCTAGTGGAAGCTGTCCCTGCCCATGGCAGGGGGTTGGAACGAGATGGTCTTTGAGGTCCCTTCCAACCTGAACCATTCCATGATCCTGTGATAAGCACACTTGCTGGATCAAGGAGTAAAGGTGTTACAATGTCTTTAGTGGTTTTTTTGGTTGCCTTTTATAAAAGGAAGTTTTTATAAAGCCTGCCCTTTCTGTATTAAAATTCTGGTGCTTAAATGTGGGTCAGAAATGGAGAGTCGAAAAAGAAGACGAATGGAATTGTGCATTTGGCTTTGGCTTTGCCTTCTGGGGTGGCTCTTGACACATTCAGCTTCATGTGGAGATGGTAAATACAAGCTTTGTTGCTAAAGAATTGAAAAACCTGCATTTGGAGTCTGTATCTCTGTAGGGTTTTTGCTTGCAGCTTCCTGGTATCAGTGAAGTTTGTCTCCCTAAAGATTGAACTTTGAGTCAGGAGCGTGGAATAGGATAAGGAATTGTAAGCACTAAATGAACTGGCATTCTGGCATGGCAGTGGCTGGCAGGCCCTGTTACTCGGGCAGGAGGAACTGGTGATGTACTTTTTGCACTGTTGGGTTGTTGCAACACACTTGTCCTTTGTGGAGCAGCGTGTGCTTCGGTTTAGCTTTCAGTGCAAGTGTTCAGTTAAAAATTTTTTATTACCTTTAGGAAAGTCTGTTATGTGGGGCAGCATTTCTTTTGTAACCACTGACCCTTTTAAATCACACCCGAGGGCTGCCTCATCTTTTTTGTCAAAAATAATCTGCTGATCATCTTGCCCAGAACTGGTCTGGTGGTTTTTATTTGCCACCAAAGAAAACATAGGGCAAGCCTTAAATGATATGTTTTGCCCCCCTCTGTTTAGATACTTGAAGGCCTGGGTTTAGCTTTTGGTTTCCTCCTGTGAATCATCTCTTGGTGTCTCATGAGCTTCTCGGATAGGGAAGCCCTGACATGGGGTGACTGGAAGAGCTCTGACTTGTCCATCAGCCCGTGCTGGGACAGTTGACAAGGGCCACTTCTGAGAGCGCTGCTCCAGCGATATTCCAGGTGCTGACTTCAGCAGGCCATGATTCTGGAATGGGCGTTGCACTCCTGTCTGTCTGCACCAAGGGCAGAAGCCTCACCTGCCTTTTGTCACTGTTATTTTATCTCACTTACTTGGTTTGCCAACCAGCCCTGAAAGTTTTATTGGAAACATCCATCTGTTGCTAGAAACACTTTGAGTTTCACATGCTGTTTCTGCTTTCCAAGCTCTGATTAACATTCCAATATCTGGGTTCCCTCAAACTTTACAGGCAGCTCATCCCCCCCAGATATTCCTGTTTGCATCACTGCTTTAGTCAGCCATGAATATCTTCAGTATATTCCTGTTAATTATTGCTCATTTGCTGTTTACAGGCTGATGCAGCTGCATTAAGGATGTGCTGCAGGTGTTTGGCAGACGGGGATTTTGACGAGGTTTCCGGTCTGGCAGAGTGCTGATTCCCTTTGGGAATGTTTTTGTGGGCAGGACACTGTCATTAGGGGTGAGTCTGGGCACGGAGAGTTTCCTCGCCGGTACCTGAACAGACTTTCAAGCTGCTCTTGCGTTCTTGTTGAATTGGTGTTCGCCCAGCAGCCTTTGGGGCAGGAATTCATTCCTAGCACAATTCCCAATCTCTGTGGGGTGGCTTCAGAGGGAGCTTCCAGGCCACCAAGTTGATTAGAGGGATGGAGCAGCTCTGCTGTGAGGAAAGGCTGAGAGAATTGGGATTGTTCAGCCTGGAGAAAGAGAAGGCTCTGGGGTGACCTGATTGTGGCCTTCCAGTACCTGAAGGGAGCTGACAGGAAAGATGGAGAGGGACTATTTACAAGGGCCCAGAGTGACAGGACAAGGGGGAATGGATTCAAACTGACAGAGGGCAGGGTTGGATGGGATATTGGGAAGAAATCCTTGGCTGTGAGGGTGGGGAGGCCCTGGCACAGGTTGCCCAGAGAAGCTGTGGCTGCCCCTGGATCCCTGGAAGTGTTCCAGGCCAGCACAGGGCTTGGAGCAACCTGGTATAATAGAAGGTGTCCCTGCCCATGGCAAGGGGTTGGAATGAGATGGGATTTAAGGTCCCTTCCAAGCTGAACTATTCTGGGATTCTATGACAGCACTTCATCCTCTGTGGTTTAACCTCATCCTGAGGCTTCCATGTGACATTTCCTTCTGTGTGAGTTCCGGAAACCCCAGTCCTTGTTTTCTGGGCGAAATACAGGGGAGAAAGCACTTGGAATGTCATATACTGCTTCCAGGCCAGGTGCTGGGCATGACTGTCCTCACCTGGCTGCCAGCTACTTGCTCCAAGTGGCCTGGTAAGGATGAGAGGGAGGCCTGGCTGTACTGAACGCTGCAGGGAGAGCCAAAAATCAGTTCATAGAACCATAGAATATCCTGAGTTGGAAGGACTCACAAGGATCATCGAAATCCAATTCCTTTGAGCAGGGCAACTGCAAGGAAGCTTCTGAGGGAGCAGGGAAAACATCTGCTCGCCATCAGCCTGGGTCTGGTGTGGCTTGTCCAGAAGAGCAGGCACTGCCAGGGAAGTTGGTACAAGCTGAACCCAACTCCTCAGCCCTGTGGCATTCCCTTCCCTGTGCCCTGTTGTAGCTGCCAGTGGGAGATGCAGGGAAGAGTTTGCCTTCTTCTCTGCCTGGCTGTGGTGTGAGAGTGAGAGGAAAGCCCTGAATCCAGCGCCTAGGGAATGTTTCTGTGACGCTCAGGGGGAGCAGGAAGAGGTGGGAAGAGCAGAATCACAGAAGCCCGGGATGGAGGCAAAGGAAGACGAAGCACAGGCCAAACCCAAGGATTGCACAGAGCCCACGTGTGTGTTGATGTTCCCACCTGTGTTACGCACGCGAGGTGGGTCCGTCAGCGCTCAGGGATCGGGATCGGCTGTTCCGCAGCTCCAGCCCCACACCTCCCTCGGAGCTTACTCAGCACCGCGTCCGTCCCGGCGGCTCCGTTGCATCTCTTCCCGGTGGGAAAACCCAGCCCTGCCCGTCAGCCCCGCGCCAGGATCTCACACCCAGCCAAACCCACGGCCGGGGTGATTCACCGACGGCAGCGAGCTCTCGGCACATGTTTGGGGCTGGATCAATTCGTGTTTTATCTTAACTGTTCTAATTGCTCACCTGTTCTAATTACTCTGCAGGCTGAAGATGTGGGTAAATATTTCTTTTGGAGGGCGGGGAGAGGTGTTTTAAGGCACCGCACGTTGTAGGGCGTGTTTGATGTGTGTTGGAGCTCAGCCACTCTGGCAGCAGGATTTGAAGTCCAAACCAAGTGAGTTTGGCAGAAAAATGGAGTCTGGGGTGGAAGGTGGTCATGGAGCAAGAAGAGACTTCTGGGATGAAGCCCATACCCTGCCAAGTGGTCTCCCCTGTGTCCTAAAGCAGGTCTGTGCTGTTTGGTGGTGGCATCACTTGGGCTTTCGTCTGAGCTCTGAGGAGCTTTGGCTCTTGGTGTTCTTGGTTCTGTCCTCGTGTTCCTTTGGCTGTGAATTTTGGTGGGTTGGGCACACACGCAGCCTGGGGAAGTTGCCCGTTTCTGCACAGCCTGACTGAAATCCTTGGAGGAAGGAGTTTTCCTTAGGATGGAGTTTCCCCAGCACTTCCACAGAGTCACTGAGGTTGGAAAAGACCTCCAAGATCGTCAAGTCCAACCTGTAACTCATCTCCACCTTGTCACCCAGACCAGAGCACTGAGTGCCACGGCCGGTTGTTCCTTGGACACCTCCACCACCTCACATTCCAATAGCTGACAACCCTTTCCATGAAGAAATTCTCCCTGAGAAGATTTTACCCATTGCCCCCACACGTGTATTCATGGTGCCACTGGGGCAGATCATCCCACCAGTGCTTTAATAAACCGAGGAGTGGATCTTTGGAGATCTCCAAAGCACGACCCCCCATCTACTCCTAAGTATTTTGGGGTCAGCTGCAGTGCTTCACCCTGGATTATTTTCAGGATGAGGATGGTTCTGGCTTGAATTGGTCACTGGGCTGAGCAAAGACAGGCCCAGATGGTTCTTCAGCTGGGGGCTTGGCGGCCGCTCCGATGCTCTTACAGGGATGTCATTCCCGTGGAGGGAATGTTTGCTGAGCGTGGATACGGAGAGCAGATGAAGATTATCCACAAATTTTTTTGTAGGCCACTTTTAGACCCAGCCTATGAGCTGCCTGCCTCAGAGGATGCCAGGTTTCCAGGAAATAAAAATGTGGTTGGTTGGTGGTTTGTTGCGGTCTGTTGTTTTGATGTGTTCCTTCTATATATACACACTTTAGAAACAGCTTTAAATTGGGTAACTGGATTAGCAAATTGCTACTGTTTTTATTTTTACAGGGGTGATTCAGCCTAGTGGAAAGCTTAAATCGCTGTTAATCTTCATTAACATGCAAAATGCAGGACAGAATTCAATAAATGTGTGAGGGTGACGCACTGGGCTTCAATGTAAACACTCCAAATATGAGAAAGCCTCCAAATCATCCCCTAACAAAACTGACCTGTTCCAGTGGAGTAGGGAATTCTGGCTATTTTTTTCCCCCACCTCCCCATTTCATGTGACTCTGTGCTCCATTTCTGCCTTGCTTCTCACGGCTTCATTTCCACGGTGGTAATTCTGATGGTTTTATTTGAGTTGCTGTGGAGCTCTTGGTGAATTATGAGGAGCAGCTGAGGGAGCTGGGGGGGCTCAGCCTGGAGCAAAGGAGGCTCAGGGGAGACCTTCTGGCTCTGCAACTCCCTGACAGGAGGAAGGAGCCAGGGGGGTGTTGGGCTCTGCTCCCAGGGAACAAGGGACAGGACAAAGGGAAATGGCCTCAAGTTGCACCAGGGGAGGTTTAGGTTGGGTATTAGGGAAAATTTCTTCATGGGAAGGGTTGTCCAGCCCAGGGCAGGGGTGGATTCACCATCCCTGGAGAGATTTAGAAGCTGTGTGGATGTGGCACTTGGGGACATGGGTCATTGGCAGTGCTGGGGAACAGTTGGACTCTGATGGCTTTTCCAATCTTAATGATTCTATGATTCCCCAAGTGCTCATCGGGGGTGTGGAGGAAACAAAACTGCTTCCGTGTTGTGCAACTTTGTCATCAGGCAGTGACCAACGTGTCAGGAAGCACAGCTGAATTTGTGCTATTTTTCAGTTTCTTTTTTTTTTTTTAACTCCAGGGCTTGCACAAACCCTGTTGAGTTGTTCAGGATGATGCAAGAAGAAGGATTGGTTTTCTCCATCAGATTCAGAACAGGTGTTTTCCTGCTAAATGGCTCTCTGAGGTCAGGAGGGGGACTGTTGCAGCTAATCAGGAATCTCAGAATGATGGTTTGGGTTGGAAGGAGCTTAAAGCTCATCTCATTCCAACTTCTGCCATAGGCACCTTACACTAGACCAGGTTGCTCCAAGCTCCGTCCCATCTGGCCTGGAACACTTCCAGGGATCCAGGAGCAGCCACAGCTTCTCTGGGCAACCTGTGCCAGGGCCTCCCCACCCTCACAGCCAAGGATTTCTTCCCAATATCCCATCTAACCCTGCCCTCTGTCAGTTTGAACCCATTCCCCCTTGTCCTGTCACTCCAGGCCCTTCTAAACAGCCTCTCTCCCATCTTTCTTGTGGGCTCCCTTCAGGTACTGGAAGTCCACAATTAGGTCACCCCAACAGGCTGAACATTCCCAGCCTTTCCTCACAGGAGAGCTGCTCCATCCCTCTAATCAACTTGGTTCTGATTAAGCCAAATCAGTGGCTGCAGCACAGCTGATGATCAACAAGGACTTTCTTTGAGGGCTCTCAGTGGTGTCATCGTTGCCCAACTGGTCCCTTATGCAAACACCAGCTCCCACCTGCCTATTATCCCACAGGAACGACCTCCTGAGGCTGATCCAGAGTGGAACCTGAGCTGGCACTCCATGGCCCACAGCTCTTACAGCAGCCATGTCCATTCTGGTTAAACTCAGTTGACTCGCTGGTAAAAGGAAGGAAAACTGTGAATTGTTTTATTGCCTGCAGTGTTAAAAAGTAGTGGCCAAGTTTTTCATGTTTCATTGTTTGATTTATTGTATTTTTGTCCCCCAGGTTACTGGTTATTTAGATGACTGCACCTGTGACGTAGAAACCATCGATGCCTTCAACAACTACAAACTTTTTCCTAGACTGAATCAGCTCCTGGAAAGTGACTATTTTAGATACTACAAGGTAATTTTCTTATTCAAGGATTGTATTTATGTGTGTGCTGCTGTCTTTTTTTGTTTGTTTTTAATCTGCCTTGAACTTATTGCTGATCTTTTTAGAAATCAGGTACTGACATTTTAACCCTGATCTCTTAAGGTTACAATCAGTTAGTTGTACCTTTCTGTTATGAGAAGAATCTTAAGATGCCTATAAGATGCATGATTTTAAAGATATTTTCTTATGCATTTTTCCCTCTTAAGACCTTAACCAGCAGACCAATGAAATGACTTCTTTTGGTGAGCTGTTACTTAAAAATGTTGATGACTGGAGATCCATAATAAGAGGATTCCCAGTGTCTCCTCATTGACATGGAAAACCTGGGTTAGTTCCCAGACATTCAAATTTGCTGATGGAAGTCAGTGTCCTTTTCCCTCCCAGTGCTGGGATTTGTAACAGAAACACTAAGATTGATCTGAATAAAGCACAGAACCATGGAATCCTGGAACGGTTTAGGTTGGAAGGGACCTTAAAGCCCATTTCATTCCAACCCCCTGCCATGGGCAGGGACACCTTCCACTAGACCAGGTTGCTCCAAGCCCCGTCCAATCTGGCCTTGGACACTTCCAGGGATGGGGCAGCCACAGCTTCTCTGAGCAACCTGTGCCAGGGCCTCTCCACCCTCACAGCCAAGAATTCCTTCCCAATATCCCATCTCACCCTGCCCTCTGACAGTGGGAAGCCATTCCCTGTGTCCTGTCACTCCAGGCCCTTGTCCAACGTCCCTCTCCAGCTCTCTTGGAGCCCCTTTAGGCACTGGAAGGGGCTCTAAGGTCTCCCTGGAAGCCTCCCTTTCTCCAGGTGAACACCTCCAGCTCTCCCAGCTTGTCTCCAGAGCAGAGGGGCTCCAGCCCTCAGAGCATTTTGGAATGATGGAAATGCCTGTGTGGGAAAGCACACTGGGCATCTGTGTGGGAAAACTGTGGAGTGGAAGCTTGGCTTGGTTGCCAGCAGGAGATGTGGAATAGGATTGATATGTCATTTGCAGGTAAACCTGAAGAAACCTTGTCCTTTCTGGGATGACAACAGTCACTGTGGAATGAGGGACTGTGCTGTCCAGCCCTGCCCCTCTGTAAGTACCAAACATGTTCTTTTACATCTATTTTTATCTTGTTTTTTTTTTTTTGCAGAGGGAGCAGCAGATAAGTGACTTAATCTTGTTATCACAATTATAGCAAAACTGGGGCTCTGATGGAGCTTTCCTGGGTGCAGCAATACTGGTGTCCATCAGAAAGGCCAAAATATTAAATTCTGGAAATTTCAAGACAGGCTGGGCTCGTAATAGTTGACCCTAAACTTCTCCTCTTTTAGTTTTTCCATTAGTAAGATGGTTTTGGGGCAAACCCACTGTTGGTTTTGTGTTCATTGCCAGGATTTCACCCTGTTGGCCCATGAGCTGCTCTGGGATTTAGTTTTGGGTTTCCAGCCCTTTCCAGCCCTCTCTTTTTATGTGAAATGGCTCTTTGAGAGTCCTCTGGTTCCCAGTACACTCTTCTCCCTGTATCCTGGCTAAAAGGGTTTTGTTCCCTGAGCTAAAAGAAAACATCTTGACTGCAGGTGTCTTCCCAAAAAGAAGGGGATGAGAAGGTGAGGGAATCCCAGCTTGGTGGCTGGTTGATAGAGGTGGTGAAATGCCCCCAGCCCAGGGGTTGGCAGCCAGCACAGACTGTTTTACCCCCTCATTCTTGAGTCCTAAAATGAAATGATGATTTTTTTCCCCCCTTCAAAATAACCCTAAATGTTCTTTAAATACCTTTTTTTTTCTTTAAAAAAAATCTGATTTTGGTAATGGTTATGACCAGTGTGATGGAGTTATGTTACAATTAACTAAGTATTAGCTAGAAGTTGGTCTTATTTTAAGAACTGACTGTCACTGCTGCTCTTAATTATTTGCATTTGGGTCCGTTTCATTCCAAAAGCAACAAAAATAACTCTCATTGCCTAATTTTTCTCTTCCTGTTCTCCTGGCCATCACAGTATTATCTCCTGTGTCATAAGAGTGGCTTTATTGCCTTCCTGCTCATGGAGGAAATGGAAGTTGAGGGGAATTTAGGGCCTGGTTGCGTGGGGCTGGCGGGGCTGACATTCCATGTTGGAGTGGTAAGAGGGACGTTTTGGAATGACGTGTGCCAGGGGCTGGTGGATGCAATGTCTGAGGAGGCACCTGGGCTCCTGCCAGGAAGGTGGTGCCAGACATCAGCTGATCAGAGGCAATTCCAGCTGCCCTGGAGTTTATGTTGGCTTTCCCAACCTTGCACTTGGATAAGCAAAGCGGAACCTGACGTAGCAGCCTTTGGGGAAGAGGGATCTTGGGAAAAAATCAAAATAAACCACTAAGAACGTTGCTTCCCCTTAGTCTGGGGAGGAGCGAGGGGTTGGACGTGTGGTGAGCTGGGCTTGCACCTTCTCACTCCTAGAAACTGTGGTCACCTTCCTAACCTTCCCCAAAGATGAGGCTGAAGGGCCTCGTGAGCCCCACACGTGGCACATGCCCCATTTTGTCTTTCAGGATGAAGTCCCTGATGGAATCAGATCTGGAAGTTACAAGGTAGGTCTGTCTCTGGGTGTAAAATGACGCAGCTTGTAGGTCCAATTCTGTGCCATGGAATCAATGAGGCTGGAAAAGACCTTTAAGATCACCAAGTCCAACCATCAACCCACCACCACCATTGTCCACCCTTAAACCATGTCCCCAAGTGCCACATCCACATGTTTTTTGAACACCTCTAGGGATGGTGACTCTACTGCTGCCCTGAGCAGCCTGTTCCAGTGATGGACAACCATTTCCATGAAGAAATTTTCCCAATATTCAATCTAAACCTCCCCTAGTTCAGCTTGAGGCCATTTCCTCTCCTCCTATCCCTTGTTCCCTGGGAGCAGAGCCCAACACTCCCCTGGCTCCTCCCTCCTGTCAGGGGGTTGCAGAGCCAGAAGGTCCCCCCTGAGCCTCCTTTTCTCCAGGCTGAGCCCCCCCAGTTCCCTCAGCTGCTCCTGCTGCTCCAGACTCTCCCCCAGCTCCGTTCCCTTCCCTGGACACAGCCCCTCAATGTCTTTCTTGTTGTGAGGGGCCCAAAACCGATCCAGGATTTGTGGTGCCTCACCAGAGCCCAGAACTGGGTTTGGGAAGGGTCAGTGTTTGTCAGGATGCTCTTTGGCTGAATTTTTACCTTCTTTCAAGTGTTTGGGATGCTATAGAGGCTCCGAGGTGGCTGTCCTGGAGTCAGGTATTCCTGACATCTCTCCAAGGGCACATGTCACCACAAAATGCTCCTGTGGCAGTGCCAGGGGCTGCCCTGAGTCCCTGCAAGACTCATCACCATTGCATAAGCCTCTGGATATCTGCAGACATCCCGTGGAAGAACAGGGTGGGGTGAATCATAAAAGTGTTCCTGCTGCTTAACCTGGTTCGTGCATTAAAGGCAGAATAATAACAACAAAAAAAAATAAATTCCTTTTTAATCCTCATCCCTCCCCACCCCTTTTGCTTTCCAACCCAGTATTCAGAAGAAGCCAATAACCGCGATGGGGAGTGTGAGGAAGCCGAGAGACTCGGAGCTGTTGATGACTCTTTGAGGTTTGACACTTCTTCCACAATCCTTCCTTGTCTCCTCGAAGGACACCTGGGATCAGGGCTCTCCCTGAGGGTCTTTTTCCACGTGTTTTTTGCAGCACAGAAACCCGGGAGGCAGTGCTCCAGTGGACACGGCACGACGACTCTTCGGAGAGCTTCTGTGAGGCTGATGGTACGGGGACATGCTGGAGCTGGAAAATCTTGGGATGGGGTTTTAAGCACTTCTGCAGCAGTCAGAATCGTGGAATCGTGTGGTGTCCGTTGGAAGGGACCTTAAAGCCCAGCTCATTCACCCCCTGCCATGGGCAGGGACACCTTCCACTAGCCCAGGTTGCTCCAAGCCCCATCCAACCTGGCCTGGAACACTTCCAGGGATCCAGGGGCAGCCACAGCTTCTCTGGGCAACCTGTGCCAGGGCCTCACCACCCTCCCAGCCAACAATTCCTTCCCAATATCCCATCTAACCCTTCCCTCTGTCAGTTTGAAGCCATTCTCTCTTGTCCTGTCCCTACAGTTCCTGATGCAGAGTCCCTCTCCAGCTTCCTCGTAGCCCCCTTCAGATCCTGGAATGCTGCTCTGAGCTCTCCAACACAATCTTCTCCAGGCTAAACAGCCCCAACTTCCAGGCCAATGTGTGATATTCCAACAAGCCTGGAGCATAAATAACATCTCTGCTCTTTTCCACCCCCCATCTCCCTCAGTATTTTGAAAGCAATATGCAAATATTCCTCATAAAGCTTCGTTAGTGCTTCAGGGCCCTGTGTTTAGCAAGTAAGGGAAGAGGTGGCTGGATCAGCCTTGGAAAATGTCATTTTCCCTTCAGAAGTTCCTTGTCACTGACCCAGCACTGCCCTTCACAGACATCCACTCTCCTGATGCCGAGTATGTGGATTTACTCCTGAACCCGGAGCGCTACACGGGCTACAAGGGGCCGGACGCCTGGAAAATCTGGAACAGCATTTATGAGGAAAACTGCTTCAAGTAGGTGCTTTGGGGAGACAAGTTCCACGAGCCTGATTCCTGCAGAGGGGCAGGAATTAATCCCCATCCTCCTGTGCCTGTGCAGGGAGGGCTGTCAGTGCTCGTGTGGCCACCCCCTGAGTGCCTCGTGTTGCACCAAGGCAGACACTTGAGTTTTCCTGCCTGTTTTTTTTTCTAAAAAAAAGAAGAAAACCCCACCAAAAAACCCCCAGAGAAATTCACATTTTGCTCTTTCCTTTCCCTGCCTTAGCAAAGCTAAAGTGCAGAAGGGGTTTTTAGATCCCCTCAGGCTGTTTGACTGCAGAAGTAGCTACTTCTGCTCTGTGTCTGCACAGCAAGGGGACAGCAGCTTATTTACATGTCTTATTTAAATGATTTTTTTCCCCCCTCTTAGGCCTCAGAATGTAAAAAGACCTTTGGCATCTGGTAGAGGTGAGTCACTTATTTATCTCGCTAAGTGGGTTAGTAGTGAACTGATCCCAGCTCCAGGAGCAGCAAATGCCCTCTGAGCTGCTTCTCTTACTGGATGAGAAATATTTTGTAGCTCTTGGTTAAGTGTGGGGTTTTATGGCACCTGGAAGTGGGTTTTTCTAGCATCCACCATGGAGAAAGGGTGTCTGATCCTCCGCTCCTGGAAGAAATGTGAGTTTTGGAGGGACAAAGGAGCAGGGCTGGCCCCTGAGCTCTCCCTGGTTTCTGTACTTGGCAATGCCAAACCATCTGTGACGGACTGAGATGAGAACCTGGCTGGGATCCTCCATGGAAACCACCCAGGAAGAGAAGCTCTGCCCTAGACCCAAGGCTGGACAGTGTAAATGGAAGTAGGGAAGGGGTTTGGAAGCATGAGAATATCATCAACCTCACTCCTCATCCGTGTGACCTGAACACCTCCTGCAGTACCCTCTGCCGTGATCCCTTTATTTTTCCCCAAACTATGGAGGTGCTTTTCCCCCTTCTTTGACCCTTTGGCTCTTCAGGAGCAAGACTGCTGAAGGAAGTGTGCAATGTCCTTGGAAATATCAGGTTTTACTTCCTTTGCAAATATTGATCCCTCCTGCACTGCTCAGGTTACTCAGCGCCGTTGCTCATCCAGTGTCTTCACTGCTGCACTTGGAGTTTTCTGTGTTCAGAACATTCCTAAACCTCCCTGGAGAGGCTCCTTCTCTTGTCAGAGAAGATTAACAGAGCAGAGCTTGTGCTTTGGAGTTTAATTTTGGTCGTGTTTAATTTTTTTATCCTCTTTTTCTCTCTCTCTCTCCACCACTTGTGCTTTTTTTCCACCAGGAGACGACGGAGGTGAGTGGCCCTGTTTGCTTTTACTGATAACAGAAACAGATGTGTCTCTCTTGTGCTCTCCTGAGCTGTGCCATTAGATACTGCAAAAACATTAATCAGGCAAACCAGAAACTGGAGAGTTATAGAATCATGGAAAATCCTGAGTGGGATCACAAGGATCATCCAGTCCAACTCCTGGCCCTGCACAGACACCCCAACAATCCCACCCTGTCCCTGAGAGCATTGTCTGAATGCTCCTTGAGCTCTGGCAGCCTTGGGACTGTGCCCACTGCCCTGGGGAGCCTGTTCAGTGCCAACCACCCTCTGGGGGAAGAACCTTTTCCTGAGATTCAACCTAAACCTCCCCTGACACAGCTCCAGCTGTTCCCTGGGGTCCTGTCACTGGTGACAGAGAGAAGAGGACCCTTAGGAGTTCTGAGCTCCCTTCCCTTCATGGGAAGGTCTTAAAAAGTCCACCAGCAGTGTTTTAAGAGCACAAGTCCTGTTTGATGTCAGTCACTGAAGTGTGGGAAGCCTTCAGGAACTGGATTTGTGCTGTGGGGTTTTTTTCAGTGCTTATTGCTAAGAAAGCTTGGAGAAGACTCAGAATCCCAACAGCCCCTGCCAGCTGACAGGAGCTGGGTGCCCAACTCCCTTAGGCCCTGGGAAGGGCTGTTCCCTGGAGCTCTCCATGCTCCACAGCATCTTTTTGTCTCCAAATCATCCCCAAATCATTTTATGCTCCCCAGATTACTTCCAGATATGTAGCAGAAACCCTGAGTTGTGTGATTGTACACGCTTGGTTGCACTCTGTGGTTTTTTTGGTTGGTTGGTTGGTTGGTTTTACAAAAATATCCCTCTCCCCACTCTGCCCTGAAGAAGAAAGCAATCCATGATCCTTGTTTTTCCCAACAGTTCTGCCCCCCCAGTCCCTGGGAAAAGCCCACGTGCCGTGTTGATCTGCTGCCACGGCGTGTTAGAGAGGCAGCACTCAGAGGGGTGGGCAGGAAAACCATTTTCATGCTCTTTTAATGCTCCTTTCCCTGTTTCTGCCAACTGGAGTGGGCAGAGGTCCTCTGGGAGCAGCCTTGGAGGTGGTTTCAGGGCATCAGGGCTGTACCCTCAGACTGATGTGTGTTTTCCTTTCGCTTCCAGGGCACACGTTTTACAAGTGGCTGAAAGGTAATCCTGGGTCTAAACTTGGTTGGTCTTCCTGGGATGGACACAAACTGGCCAGGGAGTGGTGGTGGTGGTGGGGAATTGGTGGCCAAACTCAGTGAGATTAAATTCCTGCCTCGCAGCCCGGAGAAGAAAATCCAGCAGATGCTTTCAGTGTCTTAAAGGGCCCGTTTCTTCTCCTTGCAGGTGTCTGTGTGGAGAAACGAGCTTTCTACAGGCTCATCTCTGGTCTCCACTCCAGCATCAACATCCACCTCAGTGCCAGGTACCTCCTACAAGGTAAATGCACCTTCCTGCCCCAGCTCTCCTGCCTCAGTCCCAAATGGATGCTTCCATGGCTCCACTAAATGCTGTTTGGAGCCCGTTCCAGCAGGATTTGGGCCTCCTGTGCTCTTCTCTTCCCTCCCTCAGCACCCAGGTTGTGTAACAGGATTAGGAATGCAGTTGCCACGTGCCTTCAGGTCTGGGCCATGCTCTGTACCGAGACTTCCAGCAAATATTCCTTCTGTTCTTGCTCCAGGGTTGCTTTGGAGTGGGTTTCTAACTGTGCAGCCAGGCTGTCCCTTCCTAGCCTGGTTTTACGAGGGCCAGTTCAGCAATAACCTCACCTGGGCTGTGAAATGCTTGGCTGGGCTTTCCCAAGACCCTTGATCCACTTCCACCTGCCGTTTCCATTTCCTTTCCCTGCTTTGGTCCATAAGTAGCTACCTGAGGAATCCGAATCTCATTCCTGGGGTTGAAAATCAAGGTGATAGCTGTTGGGATTTTGGGTAAGTCACTTAGATTTAAGTAAATAATTATACTTAAGTCTCTGCAGCCCACAGAGGCCTCACCTTGATGTGAGTTAGACCACACTGGAGTTGGGAAATGGAATAACAGGGAAACATCAAAGAGCTGAACTGGGATTATGACATCAGCTTGATAAGACTATTACATCTTCCACTACATACTTTGTATAATCTTAAGTAGACAATAGGATGAGCAACAGAAATATCCTTTGTGGGCTTGATAATGGAAAATAGAGGCCAGTCTCCTCTGATCCTTGGATGCTTCTGTTCTCTTGCTTTTCCATATCATCAGGAATTCTCTTAAGGTTTCCCTGATCATTAGGAAGACTCAGGAACCCCCTGAGAAAGGTCTGCGGGAGCTCTGTGTTTGTTGGGGTTTGAACTGGGTTAAAATTATGCCTCTCCTGAAAAATGTTCAGGAAGAATTTCTTCATGGAAAGGCATTGGAATGGGCTGCCCAGGGAAGTGGTGGAGTCACCATCCCTTGAGGTGTTCAAGGAAAGACTGGACGTGACACTCAGTGCTCTGGTCTGGGTGACAAGGTGGTGTCTGGTCAAAGTTTGGACTCAATAATCTCAGAGGTCTTTTCCCACCTAAGTGAATGGTTAAAGTTTGAGCCATTTATGAATGAATTTGGGTCAGTGAAAAGGGTTGTGACTCAGGAAAACTTGGATCTCCCTGGCTGGAATCACGTTTCACCACTGAGCTTGTGCACGTGGGAGGAGTTGAACCAGAACTAAACCCACCCACCTCATGCCTTTGGGGTTTCCTTTTCTCTCTCAGATACTTGGTCAGAGAAGAGATGGGGCCCCAACGTCACCGAGTTCCAGCAGAGGTTTGATGAAGTTCTCACCAGAGGGGAAGGTCCTAGAAGGCTCAAGAACCTCTATTTTCTCTACCTGATCGAGCTGAGGGCCCTCTCCAAAGTGCTGCCCTTCTTTGAGCGCCCGGGGTTCCAGCTGTACACGGGCAATGAAAGCCAGGATGCAGAAATGAAAGACCTGTTGCTGGAAATTCTCCACCTGGCCAAGTAATTAACACTTGGGACCTGGGGACAGTGGCTCTCTGGAAACCCTGGGATGTCTGAGTGTGATTGTCACATAAAGCTCCTAGAAAGGCAGGTTTTGGCTTCCTTCCTGGAGTGATTTGTGCAGTAGGATCGTAGAATCATGGAATGGTTTGGGTTGGAAGGGACCTTTTAAAGGTCATCTAGTCCAACCCCCCTGTAAGGAGCAGGGACATTGTACCAGTAGTGTAGTTTTGGTGGGAGAACATTAATATCTGTATGCAAATAGCAACATTTGGGTGATTAGTCCCACAGTTCAATTAGTCACAGGGTTTAATAGGTCTTGGGTGCATTTTGGACTGAGCAGAATTGAATTTAATCACTGCCTATGTGCCAGCCCTAAAATTGGCCACCTGTGTGACTCATCTGTGGGATACCAGTCCTGGCTTTTTGACTAGAAAAACATCCTAAATGTGTTGGTAACAGAGGTTTGGGCTATTGGATGGAGTTTGGAGTAAGAGGAATGGGAGATACCAGGACCAGGCAGAAATGGGGTGTCTCCTGTTGTGATCAGTGTTTGAATTTATCTGGTCACACTCCTGTGCTTGTGTCTGTTGGAAAATGGACTGAAAGTGCTTCAAAACCATTGAGCAATTGCTGGAAATGTCTCCAAGGGGAGACACCAGCTCAGATTGAAAGAGGTAGTAGAATCCCGGGATGGTTTGGGTTGGAAGGGACCTCAAAGATCATCTCATTCCAATCCCCTTTGGGGTTGGGTCCAAGATTAGAATGTCCAGTGGCTCACACCTCTTGTTTTATCCACACACCTGACCAGGACTTCAGCCATCCAAACATCCTGGGGAGAAATAAAACTCCCTTTCATTCCCTTCCAGGTCTTTCCCGCTGCATTTCGACGAAAACTCCTTCTTTGCAGGGAACAAAAAGGAAGCTGCTAAACTAAAGGTAATTGCTGCTTTCAGGAAGCTTTTCCCTGACTCTGAAGTCCAGGATTAATTGGGATTAATGCACGGATTAGGGCATAACCATGATCAACGTGGATGTCTTTTCCCCCAGGAGGAATTTAGGCTGCACTTCAAGAATATTTCCAAGATCATGGACTGTGTTGGCTGCTTCAAATGTCGACTGTGGGGGAAGCTGCAGGTAAGATTTGTCACCAACGTGTCTGGAAGCTCCTGGTGATGGGACTCACGTGTGGATGAGGTTCTTGGATACCCAGATACAGCTCAGGGCTGCTTGATTCCTTACCTGTCCAGCTGCCTGTGGCCTTTGCAGCTGGAAACTGGGATAACCTGCAGCTCCCCAGGAGAGGGGAGGGGGTGCAGAGCCTCTGGGTTGAGTGAAATCCTCTTACCCTGTTAAGATGATGTTGCAGAGATGGAGAACTAAACTTGAATCAGGCCCTGGGTGTCTCCCTGCTGTTAAATGATCCCATTTGATCCCTGCACAGACACAGGGCTTGGGAACAGCCCTGAAGATCCTCTTCTCTGAGAACCTCATTGACAAGATACCCGAGAGTGGCCCTTCCTATGGATTCCAGCTGACCAGACAGGAAATTGTGGCCTTATTTAATGCCTTTGGAAGGTGAGTTTGAGGCTTTTCCCTCTGCTTTTACACAGACTGCTGTGTTACATCCCATCTTCTCAGCAATTTTGGGGGTGACTCTTGCTCTTATCATGCTGTCTCAGATACCAGATGTTGTTCATATGGGCTGCAGCAGTTGGAAAAATTTCAAACAACTTTATTTTTCTGTAAGGAATTCAAGGAAGCATTTGTGTTCAGATACAAAGAATTTGGTAATTTTTTAAGGAACTGTGTGACTGTCCTCAGAGCACGTTGTCCCAGACAAGGGCTGCTTTCCTTAGAGCTCTCCTTCCACCAGTTCATTCCCAGATCCGTTTGCCATGACTGCATTTAACAGGAATCCATCAGTCCAGCCCCTGTGGAGAGCTGGATGAGGAGTTTTTGGCAGAAAAGGAGGATAACGAGGCCTTTACGAGGGGGGATTTCAGGATGCTCTGGTTGTACATTAGCACTTTGTGGTGTTGACAGACCTGGAGTTTCTGGCAAACAATTGCCAGGAGAATCCAGGACCTGCCTGTGCAGCTTGGAATATTCCAGTCTGTTTTCTTGACCTGTCCTTAATGGGCTTGATCACTGCTGTAACATCCTGTTCCACTGGGATTCCCGGTGTTTGCTTTAAAAAGTGGCTGTGAAATTAGTGAAGGGCCTGGTTAGAAGCAGAACCTAATTTAGCTGGAATTCTAAATTCTCTCTTCCCGAGAAGCTGCTTGAAGCCTTGCTCGTTGCAGCCCCTTTCTCTCAGATCTTAAATAATTCATCATGTGAATGTTGCTGTAACGTTTCCCTTTTGCTTTCCTTGCACACAGGGTTTCAACCAGCGTGAAAGAACTGGAAAATTTCAGGAATATCTTGCAAAACATGCGGTGAATTCCACGGAGAGAGAGAGACTTATGGACAAACACCATTGTTGCATCACACTCCATCTTACACCATGAAAACCACTTGCTGGGCCTCCTGTTCCCAGCTGATTGTCTGGAACCTGCTGATGAGGGTTTTTGTACAAGGGGAAAAAAAAAGCTATTTTTTTTTTTTGTATAAAAGTTGGGGACTGTCTGTAAATTTTATTTTATATATTGGAAGATCATTTGGAATAACTCCTTGAAATGCTGCTGGGCTATTTGGATGGATCAGACCCATATTGCTTTGCCTTCAGAAGCTGGAGGCGGGGCAAGAACCGTGCCTTTGAATAAATTTGGGGGGAAATTCCTTGTCTGCTCCGTGATTCCAACCAGCCCCTCGCTTCCAGCGTGTCCACACTAACTTCCTGCTGCATAAAAAAAGAAATCACTTCAAGGGATTGTAGGAGCTGCTGCTGCTCCAAGGTGACTTCCTTTTCCTCGGGGAAACAGGCTGTTCCTGATGGTCCTTGCTGAAAAGTCCCCACTGAAGGCTTGGGAAGATGAACCAAGAAGGATCACCCTGGAGGAACCCCAATAATGGCTTTTGGCACCTGGAGGCTCCCCCTCCTCATTCAGGAAAAGGAGAGCCCACCATCAGCTGTATCCAACAGTCCACGGGGCAGCAGCTGCTGCCAGGACCCCAATTCCTGGCCTTCCTGCCCCTCCCAGCCTGTGCAAGAGGGTTTGGCCTCTTTTGGGATCTGCTCCCTGGGGGATGGTATCCGGGCAGGGCTAAAACAGGAAAGGACGTGCCCGCCCTGGGGCTGCTGCTCCTCAGAGATGGCACAGAATGAGGCACAGGGAATTCTGCTGCTCCAAGGACAAGCAGTGGGACAGGGCTGCTGGGAACAGGGCAGAGGGTCCCTCCTGGGGAGGGCACAGCCCTTGGATTCCCCCGCAGCCATAAGGGGTGACTCCCTGTTCCTGCTTCCAGCTGGGTCCCACAGGGATGGAGCCACCCCAGATTACACCATCCAGTGCTGCAACAGGGGCAAAGGACAGGCTGGGGGGGGGGCAGTGCTGCTGGAAAATAGATCCCCCCAGCCTGGATCTGTGTGGCAGCCCCATGTTTTCCATCCTGAGCTCCCAAAAGGCTGGAAGGACAGGAGGAGGCAGCGCGTGCTCCAGCAGAGCCACTGCTGTTTGCCCTGAGCTCAAGGCCACACAGATAAACCTGTGCAGGGAATAAGGGAAGCTCCAAGGAGGAAGCTGGGGGTTTCAGCTCCTCCACAGCTCCATCCTGCTGGGGCTGGGAGGATGCAGGTCCTGGGAAAGGACAAAGCACAGCCCGTGGCCAGAGGTGTCTCCTGACCGGCCCTGGGAGGTGATTTGAGCATGTTGTACCTCACGAGCTGGAGACACAGGGAATATAGAATTCCCTGAGTTGGAAGAGATCCACAAGGATCATTGATCCAACTCCTGGCCCTGCACAGGACACCCCAGCACTGCCACCTTGTCCCTAAGAGCATTGTCCAAAGCCTCCTGGAACTCTGCCAGCCTTGGGGAGCCTGTTCAGTGCCCGACCACGCTCTGGGGGAAGAACCTTTTCCTAATATCCAGCCTAAACCTCCCCTGCCACAGCTTCATGCCATTCCCTCGGGACACAGCATCCCTTTGGGCTGCAGCCAGAGAAACATCAGAGGATAAGGCCCCTTGTGACACCCCAAACTCATCCCTCGGAGCCCATCCAGCAGCAGCTTTACGAGCTCCCAGCCCTGTCTCAGGAGAGCAGTTGGATGTGCCAGGTCCTGGCAGGGCACAGGGCACCACAGGGCCACGCCTGGAGCTGGACGGGTCACCCTGGGAGCAATCCCAGCACAGAAAGTCCTTTTTTTTATTAATTTTTTTTTATTTATTTCAACAGAGTAGTGCTTGGTTACAGTTTAGTGAAGAACAAATAGGTACATTCATTGGCCACAGCTCCTGGCGCAGCAGCTGCTGCCCGACTGCAAAGCCAAAACACTGTTAAACCATACCAAAAAAAAAAAAAAAAACAAACCCAAAAAAACAAAACAAACCCAAAAAAGAAAGTTTAATGAAAGGCAACTATGCATTAAAAAAGTCATTGTACTTCTCAGCTATAAATTACTTCAGTAAAACACGGGACCGGCCCCGGGAGGAGCGGCCGGATCGGAAACCACCGGACAAAGGAGTAAAACCCAAACGCTTTGCCAGTCGCTCAGGGGTCCATCAGCAACGAGACTCACTGCCCTGACCTGCCATCCCAAATCCAGGAAGATCGTAGTGTGGGTGTGTGCTTCAGTGCAATAGGAACAATGAGCCTGTAGCCCTTGGATTTTGTATTTTTTTTTGTAATTATTCTTTTTTTTCTTTTTTTTTTTAAATTTTTTTTGCACTACACTCCTTTCCCTCCAAAGAAAAACTTAAAGTGCTCCTAGTGCTTTGGAATTTAAGCAAGAACAGGGGCCACGAGCGTCACTTACTGTCTTTGGTGACTTATGGGAGCAGAAGGAAGGGGGGACACACCGGGCCCTTCATCAGCTTTGCCATAAGCCAAGCAGTGATTGAGATGGAGCGACCTGTTCCTGCCAGGAGACAGGTGAGCAGCCAGGGTGGAGCTCTGGGTCGGGTACTCCAGCGAGGGATGTGCTGAGAGTTGCCATCTTTGCCTTCTCCAAAAAGAAGCAGGGCTTGCTGCTCTTTTTTGGGCGAGGGAGAGTGAAGCAGGTGAGCAAGGAAGGGGCCAGCACAGACCACGCACAGGGACTGGGTGGGACAAGTGACATCGAGCCCAGCACAAGCAAGAGGTGAGGGGTGACCAGGCCATGCTGGTGAGGAGAGGCCGGGGCTGCCCCAGGGCCGGGGTTTCCCTCACACACAGCTCAGACACAGAGGCTGCCTCGGGGTCCCCCCGGCTCCCAGAGCATTGTCCCACCACAGCACTCCCTGCCCAGGGTCAGCCTGGGGTTTGAGCAGCACGAGGCAGGTTAAAAGCAGTTCCAGTGTGGGTTGGCACCAGCGGCCACAGCAGCTCCCACTGGAGCAGGGCCTCCATCCAAAGCTGCTTCGCTCATCCCCACAGCAGGCTCAGGGACAAGCCAGGAATGACACCAAGGCCTCATCTCCAAGAGCCCAGGCCGGGATCCAACTTGGCTACTTTGGTTAAGGAGAGACAGGGGAGCCTCTCCCAGCCTGACCCAGCACTCACACCCTGTGTACTCCAGTGGGAGGGCTCCGGGCCCTGGAGGGCAGAGCGAGGAGCCCAGGGATCAGCTCCCTGTGATTTCTGCCCCTTCCCCCTGCAACAGCACACTCCACAGGCAGCCAGACACCTCCTGCACCTCAGTGGGGACCCGCCAGTTCACATTCACTTCGGGTTAAAACTCTTGGTTATCTGCTAAATGCAATTTAATACTGAGGGGGACGAGGGGACCCCACCGTGGGTGACAAGGAGGGGGGAGCAGGGCTGCTCTCAGCACCCCCGGGGGTCCAGCAGCCCTGGATTCACACACATTCCTGCACACACACTCCTGCTCAGCCAGCTCCAAGCTCTCCCCGAAGGGAAAAGCCAGCCCTCTCCCTCTGCCATCAGGTTGGTCACAATGCCAGTAGGAACAGACCTCCCCCTCAGCTCTGAGCCACAGGCCCAGGAGGGACAGGTCAGCAGCCACGTGGGACGAGGACCAGGAGTCAGAGCAAGACCCCCCCCCTCAGCCCCGAGGCCTCACCCAGCCCTGCCAGGTGGGAATATGGCACAGAAAGCTTGAGCATCCAGCGCAGGAGGCCCTGCCCGGACAGAGCTCCCGCTCCCAGCGAGTCAGGATGCAGAGTACTTCACGGAACACGCCTTTTGCAGGAAGACAGTGCCTCTCCCAGCTATGGATGTGCAATTAAAAGAGTAACTTAGAACAGTCTCAGACCAAGCAGAGCCTGAGCAAGATTCGTTCCTTCCAAGTGTGCAGATAAAAGTGCAAATATGCATTTGATGTTTCTTTTCTAGTGAGGAAGCTCTGGTGCATTTAGCTGCCAACATCTTGAAGACCAGACCAAGAAAAAGCTTCCAGAGAGTTCAGCTTCACTTTGCTACATGGTACCTTTAAAGTCACAGTTCTCTTACTTACTGCCCGCAGCCTTCGGCTCAGTCCCGCGCGCAGCTGCGGCAGGTCGTGGAATGTTTGTGTCATGAGTTAGATGCTTCAGGGGAGGAGGAGGAGGAGGAGGAAAAGAGAAAACCAGGTTACAATCCTATACATGAATGCCACTCTGTGGGAATGGAGGGAGCCTCCTCAGTTCTGTGGGGCAGGGTATGAGCTGTGGTGGTTGCTCTCCGAGCCGCCGGCGGCGCAGAGCAAGGGCGCACTGTCCGCGGGGGTCCCGCCGTCGTTCCCGGCCAGGGAGCCGTAGAAGCCCGGGCACTGAGGGGTGGCCAAGCTGCAGGGGAGACAGAAAACACACACATGCACTCTTAGAGATGAGTAATTTGGCTCCTCCGGTGCTGGGAGACTCCCAGCACTGATCAGGGTATCCAAATCTGTAGGCATAATATCTCCCAAGGAGCCCGGCTTTGATGAAAAAGTACAAGGAGAAGAGCACCGGGCCCTGCAACACGGCTCAAGAGTCAGAACCTCTGAACTCCTCACAGCAAGTGAAGGATTTAGAAATGAAGTGGAAAGGAAGTGAAATGTTCCAGGCCAGCCTGGATGGGGCTTGGAGCAACCTGGGATAGTGGAAGGTGTCCCTGCCCATGGCAGGGGGTGGAATGAGACGGTTTTAAAGGTCCCTTCCAACCCAAACCAGTCTGTGATTCCATGATGACAGGGGTGCCAGGTTTCCCTGCACAATTTTGCTGCAGTTACCTGACTTCTCCCCCACACCAGGGATTCCTGCAGGGCTTTGTCCCAGCTGGCTCCCAGAGATCATCTCCCCTCCCAGGACTTTCCCACCTCTCGCTTTCCAGCGGAGAAACCCCTCTGGAGATCATTTCAGAGCCCTCTGCCCTCCATCTAGGGAGGATCCTAGAAAGACCAGTCCTCCTGGATGAGGTCTGCCTGTAATCACTACGTATTTCTACCTGTGGGCACCATCCACATCCACCTCCGCGGTCACTTCTGTCTAATAAAAACAGCTCCTTGCGAGCTGCAGAAGGAACAAAACCTCAGTCAGAAGGCTCTCTATCCAATGCACCTTTCCCAAGCTGCCTCTTCCACCGATTTTTTTCCCCTCAGAGCTGAAGCCAGGAGCTCTGTCCTTCCCCACAGGGCAGCAGGATGGCAGCACAACACTCACCCTCCTTCTCTGGCCCCGAGCCGCGACAGGTCGTCGTCGCTGTCGTAGCGCCTCGGATTGTCAAAGAAATAGGCTCTGGAGCTGTAACTGTGGCTGTTCACCATCCCTGCTGGAGTCTGCCAACGAGAATGGAGTTAGGCCAGAAGTAAAAACACACCTGACAGTCCTCCCAGGTGCCCCGGGGCTCCTCCCTGCACAGGGGTAACTTGCTCAGGCCCTACCAGGTTCTGGCTCAGCCTCTGAGCCCGGAAGAACAGCACCACGAAAGTCGTTGGCACCAGCTCCCAGAGGAAAAGGACCACTCCAAACACCACGTACTCCTCGCTGCTCACCTCCACGTGCACCTGTGGAACACAAACCAGAGGGGTCTGTATGATATCCCAGCCATCCACAGAGCTCCCAAAAGCTGGAACTGGGAATGAGGAGAAACCCTTCCGAAGGCAGGAGTCCCTAAGTCCCCTCACCTGGCTCCTGCTACTGGTTTTGCTGGGCTGGTTCTGCTCATGTGCCACCAGGGCACTGGGAGCTCGCTCCCCACACCAGTGACTCTCCCTCTCACACAGCCACGCCTGATTAAGCATTGCTTTTCTGCTCTAGTTGACTTGTCCCTCCTCTCCCTCAAAAGAAGAGTTGCCAGGCTAAAAGGGAAGAGCACAACAGGAGAATCCTTCCTGGAAAGGGGAAGACTCGGGTTTGTTGGGTGGAGAGAGCAAGCAGGGCTTCTGGAGGCAGAAATCCAGCTCCTCTGGGGGTTCAGCTCCCCAGACACCCACCCTCCCCAGTCCCTTTTCACCCTCCCAGGACGAGGAGTGACTGCCTTTCACTTTACTGGCTCTGGACTGGGGGTCACAGACACTCACCTTGTCTGAAAGGTTGTCCCAGCCATAGTTAAAAGGACCAGGAACATTGTCTGGAGATATGGCCACAGCTACCAGGTTATAGCAAGCCCTTGAGGAATACAGAAGAGCCACTACAGATCCCACAAGAACAGCCTGGCAGACAGATGTTCCCTAGGATAGGAAGAAATAAAAGAGCTTTAATACAGAGCTGTGATTTTCTTTCCCCCTTCACTTAAATTCACCAGAAGCTGTGCAGGCAAGAACGACCCAGAACATTTGTATGTTGTTGCTGAAATATTTAGAGCTGGTTAAGAGCTTTCTCATGTGATGAGTTCATTCCAGGAACAGATCCACACAGCCAGTGTCACCTGGGAGCAGGGAAGATCTGAGGCACAGGAGTGTCACTGTCAGGATCTTATCAGTCACCTTCAAGCTGGTGGTCCAGGGAGATGCTACTCCACTCGCTGCCTTCCCATGGGAGTCTCCGCAAGGCAAACAAACAACCACCAGGAAAATCAACTGGCTGCTTCTATGCCCTGATCAGACTCTGCAGCAGAAATGTTCACCCAGCCCATTCACTGCAGCAGCTCAGCACCCCAACATCACACACAGTGTTTGTTTAGGAAAGAAACCCAAATATTTGGGGTGGGCAGAAGGACCCAGTGCCTGAACCCCAGGAACTGAAGGGGAGCCCACAGGAAACATGGAGAGAGATGACTTACAAGGGCCTGGAGTGACAGGATGAGGGGGAATGGCTTCCCACTGACAGAGAATAGGATTAGATTAGCTATTAGGAAGGAATTCTTCCCTGTGAGGGTGGAGAGGCCCTGGCACAGGTTGCCCAGAGAAGCTGTGGCTGCCCCTGGATCCCTGGAAGTGTCCAAGGCCAGGTTGGATGGGGCTTGGAGCAACCTGGTCTAGTGGAAGGTGGCAGGGGGTTGGAACTGGATGATCTTTAAGGTCCTTTCCAACCCAAACCATCCTGGGATTTTATGACAAGCCAGGCTTTGCTAAATACACCCATGAAGCCCTTTAATAGCTACTGGGAGGCACCAAATCAGTGGGTGGGCACATAAACACGTGCCAGCAGCTCACTTGCCTTTGTGTTTAAGCAGAGAATCTGCAGGGGAGGCTCATCTCACTGACCTGCTCCACATCCCAGCTGGGCTGTGCCAGCTCTATTTTCCCGGCTTTGGAGCTCAAGGCAGCAGCTTGAAAGAGTCAGCACAGAAGTGCTGCTAACAAAGTGACAGCCCCAAAGCCCAGGAACACATCCTGCTCTCACCCTTGGTGTCCAGGCCAGCACAACAAAAGGCTGGTGAAGCAAATCTCCAGCTCACAAGGACCACAGCACAGGATCTGGCTGCAGTCCAGCCTCCTTCCCATGGCTCCAGCCTTTCACCTTCAGTGGTGGAGGCAGCAGCCTCCAGCCTTGCTGGATGGCTTTGAGTCAGCAGGTTCTCCCAGCTGGAGTTCAGGAGGCAGGACAACCTTTCCAGGCATTTGTGTAGCACTTCTGCTCATCCCCACCCTTTTCCCCCGCAGCTCCTTCACACAGGAAATCAAGGGATGCCCCCAAGGCAGGGAAGGGAACGGGAGACCTGTAGCAGCCAGGTTGAGTATCCAACTGGAGAACAGGCTTCCCTGGAGCATGTTGTACAAGAGCACGGCCCCACAGGCAGCCTCAGGCATGGAAGGAGAGGAAGTTCCTGTGCTGGGTGAACTTGGCAAGTTAATCAGTGGCCAGAGCCAGTCAGAGCTGGATACCAGGCCCAGGCAGGCAGGGATGTGAGCAGGTTCTCAGCTTAGATGGCTCCTGTCTCCCTGCAGCTGCAACTTATGGTTCACACATCCTGGATTCTGGGAAACCAGCAATACTCTTGGTTGCTTAAGGAGCCAGACATCTCTTTCAGAAAGCCTCAGCTTCAACCTTGACCAGGCTACGCTCAGATTTTTCCTATGGATGTTTCCAGGCTCATCAGGTGCCTGCTGTCTGCCCTTCCCAGCAGGTCAGGTCCCCACCCTGGAATCCCTGCCTTTGACAGGGGTGATATGGCTTCCCAGAGGAAGAGGAGGCAGCTCAAGTGCACATTTAATTAGAGCCTCCTGCCACACTGCTGGTGGCTCATCCACTCTCCCACCTGCTGGAAAAGGGCTGTGTGGGTTCAGACCTGTCCTTCTGCCTTGGGGCAGGACCTACAGCAACTTCTCCTCCCCTTCCAACATGTTCATCTCATCCAGGGCATCTGGGCTGCTGGGGGGGAAACCCCTTTGCAAAGAATTGTCATGCACCTGCCACAGGTAACAACATGCTGCAAGTTTTACTGTCCTCAGTGATAATACACTGCCAAAACTGCATCTGCTGCTCTTGTCCAGGCAAACACTACATTTTCTAAGCCTGAAGAGCACAAGCAGCTCATAAATCTCCCAAAGCTGCAGACAAGGTGTTCCCCTAAAACACACAGGGCAGATCATTCCCACAGCAGGAACATGCACTTTCTGGAGGGAGGAGTCCAAGAGCTGCCACCTCCTCTCTGGAAGGAATATTTGAGCAAGAGCAGCTGAGGTGCCACTTCATGCCCTGAGCGAGCACACCCAGGTGAGAATCCAGCTGTGCAGTCCCAGGGGAAGCTCCCAGGGCATTCCCCTACCTTGGACTCGAGGTAGACGTTGGCTGAAGACATCTTTCCCAGCTTGCACATGCAGCCAGCCAGCGAGATGGCACAGAGGATGAAGAGGCTGTCGTTGACCAGGGCGCGGGCCAGGACCGTCCACCTCAGCTGGTTCTCGGGGACCTCCCCGTGGATCAACATTGCACAAGTCAAATTCACCACCAGGAAGAGGAGGCTGGTGAAGATGGAGCCCAGGTACAGCAGGACCCTGGAGAGGGACGGTGAGGGGGAGAAACGGAGTTTGGGTGAGACAAGGCTTATTCTGTACCACCCTCCTGCCTCACCAGACCCTCTCCCAGCACGCCCAGTGCTCTGCCTGCTGGGAAGATCAGGCATTCCAGCAAGTTTCAGTGGTTGCACTGACAGCCCAAGCCTGCAGAGCGTTTGTTGGAGCTGCTCTCAGAACACATGAGCAGCGTAAGCAGTCATGAGTTACAAAGACTCATCTTCTGACAGTCAGGTTCTTATCTTGCAGATTTTAAGTGTTGCTCCAGCTCTGCATTAACTCCAGTCAATAAGCCATGAGTCATCACAACCACTGCAACTTCTCCACTGAAAGCCACTGGAGCTCGCGTTTCCCAGTGTGGCTTTCCCTGGAAATGGTTAGGAAGCACCTGGGCTGCACAAATGTAGGTCCCATCTACTGCTTGTGCCTTATTCTGCAGATCTTTTCTGGGGTGGGACAGCTTGGAATGACCTTGAGAGTTCATCTAGTTTGTTACTGGGGTGCTTGAGCTTCCTGGGCACCCTTGAACCTCCCGGTCCTGCTCCAAGGCACAACAAACACTGATCTTTTGCCAGAGCACGGGTATGGAATCAGCTCTGTTCAGCCTTTGAGGTCTGAACCTCCCACTCCCAGCACTGCAGTGAGTTCCCCCTTAAAGCCACGAAGGTCAGAACAGCATCACTTACTTGTACTTGTTGAATTCAGCTGCACATTTCACTTTGAATATGACCTGGAGGAAAGATTTGCACAGTGTTACTTCACCTGACCTACAGTTTCTTTTAAGCTTAGTCAAGAGATACAAAGGGAAGCCAGAAACCAGTTGGACACCTCCAAGGACTCCAGATTATTTATCAGCACCAAGAACTGGTCTTTTTTTTCCCCCTTGTAAAAGCCCAGCCCAAATATAGGTGCCCATAATACCCCATATGTGACAAGGACTTTAATACTCCACCTTAAGGATTTCAAGAAAAGCAGGGAGTTTAGCACTTAATAGTCATTAAAATCCCTCAAAAATACATCTCCTTTGCCCAGTGTTCTGGGCTGCTTATTTTAGGACCTCAACCACACTGGATTTCTATGTTAGAAAAGGCTGCCTGAGCTGCTGTGCTTCAGCAAGACAAATAGCTGATCTAAAATAGCCCTCTGGTCTATTTGATCGTGGACCTGCAGGCTGGAAAAAGCACTTGGAACTCACAGCTCCTCCATCCTTATGATGTTTGTAGGACAAATTCACCTGAAAAGTAACTCCAGGGGTGGAAGTTTGGAGCCTACAGGGGCAGGACCTGAGGCTAAGGAATTAGGGACAGCTTAGGAAGGTGTTGACACTCCCAAGCCAGAGCTCAGATGTGAGTTCCTGCTGCAAGGGGACAGGGAAGCAGTGCTCACACTGGTCAGGAAAACAGCAGGAAAACAACAGGGTTGTGTCCTGTGAAAAATGCAGCTCCAGGTACAGATCCCACTGGGAAGGATCCCAGAGCTGGGGTCAGTCACAGGCAAAGCCCATGTCCTGACTAGAGACTTTGAAGGAACTTGGGAAGAGAAACATCCAGACAGATCCAGCACATTTGTATTTGTGGGATCACTGCACAGGTGTGGAGGTTCAGTTTCCCTTCTCCTCCCTTTCCCTGTCAGCTCCCAGACCGTGGCTGCAGCGAAGGATCACTCATCTCCTACAAGGCACCCTTGGTCAGCTTTTTTCCTGCTGGGATCCCTTGGCTCCTGCCTTCCAGCCAGCACTGAGGCAGAAATGGCACACAAGCTTCAGGAATCAGGCTCCTGCCAAGAAGGATTTCCAGAGACATTTCAGGATTCGAGGTTGTCTGATCCCCTGTAGTAGTTTCAAGCATTTCAAAGGGCATCAGACGGTGCCAGTGACCCTCTTCCAAGAGCCAGTTCCAGTGCCAGTGCCTGGCTCCTCTCCCCCAGTCTGAGGGAGGATGAGCTCAGGCAGCACTTAGTGGGGAACAAGACACAGCTCTTCAGCAGAGAGAGGGATCCATCCCCAGGAATGTTCTCTATCCCGCTGTCTTGGCCCACACCAGCCCAGAGAAGAACAGAAGTGTGGCACAATCCACCCTGAGCCCTAAAACTCATCTGAGCTACACTAAACCTGTGCCTCAGAAGCACCATGTGGTGACTTTCAAACAGAAATATCCTTGAATCCTCCTTAGTTTGCCTGCAGGTTATGTTCAAGCACTTTGGGAGTGGCACAGGATCACTAATGTTGGAAAAGCCCTCCAAAATCATCAAGTCCAACCATTTAATTCAGCACCACTTTGTTCACCACTAAACCACGTTGCCAAATGCCATATCCATGTTTTTTTTGAACTCTTCCAGGAATGGTGACTCCACCACTGCCCTGGACAGCCTGTTCCAATGCCTGACCACCCTTTCAGCGAAGAATTTTTTCCCAGTATCCAATCTAAACCTCTCCTGGTGCAACTTGAGGCTGTTTCCTCTTGTCCTGTCAGAACAGACACCAAGGACATTTCCAGCTGGGAAAATCTCTTGGTCCAGCACCCGTTTGGGCAGCACAGAAATCCATCTGAGGTATCTGTAAACAAACACAGCCTCTGAACAGCACTGCAGAGCCCCTGGTTTGTATTCCAGCTGGGAATACTGCACTCTCAGCTGAGAACAGCCCCTCAGCCGAGCAGGGAAGTGCCACTGGCTAACAGGAAGATGCTGGATGTGCAGGACTCTCCCTAAACTCTCCCCCTACGGCTGCAGGGATTAAGGCACACAAAGCTGAGTCAGGGTGAAGAGTGCAACAGCAACTTGAGCCTCAGGCTTGGCCTGCTGCCATGAAAAGCAGAGGGAGACCACAGCTCCAGCATTAGACTTTTATTACCCCCCAGCTAATTATTCCTACAACTTCAGGAAGAGGACAGGCATCACTGGGTTTGGTGTTTTCAATTATTAAGACTGATAACTTATGTGAAGGTTGCTTTTCCTTCCCAGGGACTGGGTCAGTAGGTGACACCAGTGTTTCTCTGGGTTCTCAGCCTTGAGACAAGCTTTGAGTCTCTCTGCACAGGACTCTGCTGCTTTCAGAGCCCAAGGACAGCTGAGGTAGACGGTTCTGCTGTGAGGAATCCAGCATAGAGAGCTCAGGAGCAGTCCTGTTCTCCAGAAGGAGAGGAAACACAGCCCCCTGCCCTCAAACAGGTGCTTTAGGCCAAGCTGGGAGCAGCAATCCTTGCAAACCGAACAGTTCCTTGGGATCTGAGCTGAGACCAGCCCAAGAAGTCAGGCCTGAAAATCAGGAGCAGTTTGGCAACACTCAGTTGCCTTTCCAGAGCCACAGATCCTCTGAGCACTTCACATCAGCCAGATTTGGGAAGAAGGGGAGGAGAATTACACACCCCAAAGTGCCCCCATGATGCTGGAGGCTTTTGGTTTCGTGGTGGGTGGATATATCACATAAAAGTGATTCCCTTGCTCCCAGCACAGCCCAGGAAGTGAACTTGCTAAGGATATGTTTAAGACACACACTCATCCTTAGAAGGTGCACCAGAGGTGTCACAGCTGCTAAGAGAAGGTGACAGATGCCAGATCCCACAGATGATTCCAAGGACCACTTCCAGTACCTGAAAAGCCAGGATCTTAACCTCAAACACTGAACCACTTCAGCTTGGTTTTGGTACAGCCATTCACATCAGATCCAAAAGATCCAGGAGAACCAGAAACTTATTGTCTGATGGAATCAAAATCTCTCTTGCTCCATGAAGAAACCATGAATTTGGGCTCCACAGATACAAGACATAACCATGCCCTGCCCTAACACAGCCCTCACTCAGCTGCAGGAGCATCCACAGACAGATCCCTTCCCTCACCAGAGCGAGATAACTGGAGCACAGCCCAGACTATTTTGGGATTACACCCCGTAACAAATGTTCAAACCCCCACCCACCCCTCAGAGGAAAAGTTGGAACTATCCATGAGGAGGATCTCTCACCATCCCCACTAATACTGAGATCACTCTCTGCCATCATGAACACAGGGTACAACTCGCTTGTTCCCTGATTTCCTAGAATAGCTGGTTGCCAGTGTGGACACCTGTTCATCTGGGAAACACGGGAATCATCAGCTATGGGATGAGGCAATCTGGAGTTTAAGTGACCCCTTACCAGTTGTCCCTCCGAGGCAGAGGGCACTGCCAGGTGTCTGCCACACAAGGAAGGTGCAAGAAAGGATGGAGGTTTTTCCAGTTTTCCGGCTGAGAAGGAAGGTACAGGACAGCAAAGACAAACATTTCCCTGGAAAGGCTGGATGCTCTTTCCAAGCATGTCTGCTCCAGTGCAATTAGAGCAGGCAGGGATGGAAGAGGCTGATGTCATCTAATCAGATGGAGCACTCAATGCAAACCCAGACTGTTGGAGGGCTCTGGCCATGCCGGCCGTCATTCCCACCACTCCAGCATTCCTTACTCATCCCTGCACCAGCTGCTGATTCCCAGGAGAGCCGAGTGCTCAAGAAGGGCTTTGAAAGGGTCAAGATGGAGGTTGTGGCTACATTTCACAGAATCACTGAGGTTGCAAAAGACCTCTGAGATCATCGAGTACCCCCTGTACCCACCTTGTCCCCCAGCCCAGAGCACTCAGTGCCACATCCAGTCCTTCCTTGGACACCTCCAGGGATGGGGACTCCAGCACCTCCCTGGGCAGCCCCTGCCAATGTCTAACAACCCTTTCCAAGAAGAAATTCCTCCTGATGTCCAACCTGAACCTCCCCTGACACAACTTGAGGCCATTTCCTCTCCTCCTGTCCCTTCTTCCCTGGGAGCAGAGCCCAACACACCCCCCCTGGCTCCCCTCTCCTGTCAGGGAGTTGCAGAGCCAGAAGGTCCCCCCTGAGCCTCCTTTTCTCCAGGCTGAGCCCCCCCAGCTCCCTCCATGTATTTCCATGTCTCAGGGAAAAGCAGGAACTGGCAGGCTCTTGGAAGGGTGGCATTACTCAAGCTGATGTCTAGCTGGCAGCAGAGGAGCTATTCCAAAGGCAAGGCAAAGGAGCATCTTGTTTGGATACCTGAGACATTGAGGCAAGACTGGGAGTGGATCTCAGGAATTCTGACTTGATGTACTGTGAATTCCAGATTTCCAGGAAAGGACTCATTCTGGCACAAGCTGAAGCAGAAAGGAAGAGATGCTCCCAAGCTAAAGGCATTACACCTTTGATGTTCCAGATGGAAACAGCACCCGAAGGGATACTACAGGACACGTGGAGAGGGACTTTGGACATGGGCATGGAGTGATAGGACAACAGGAAATGGCTTCACACAGAGAGGGCAGGGTTAGATGGGATATTGGGAAGAAATTCTTGGCTGTGAAGGTGGTGAGGCCCCGGCACAAGTTGCCCCAAGAAGCTGTGGCTGCCCCATCCCTGGAAGTGTTGAAGGACAGGCTGGAGCAACCTGGGACAGTGGAAGGTGTCCCTGCCCACAGCACAGGTTTGGAATGAGATGAGCTTTAAGGTTCCTCCCAATCCAAACCATTCTGGGACTCTATGAAAAAAAAAAATACACATCCCACATTCATTCTGCCAGGACTCTGCATCCCCTCAGGAATCTCAGGAGCCAGGAGGGGATAGGAAGAGGATGACCTCTCCCCACTGAAAGGAGAACACCAGGCAATTTAAGAATTTTGAATTTCAGCCCCAAAACAGCCCAGAGTGCCAAGTAATGCCAGTTCTCCATGGGTATCTGTTCCCTGGAGCTTCTTCCCCATCACCATTTCATCCTCAGCTTCTCCATAGTCTGAGGAGCTCCCTAAATCAAGCAAGATCAGCTCAAATAACAGCACAGGCCATGTTTTCTTCCACTGCTTCCACAGATGCCATTTCTCCAGCATCTCCACAAAGGAGGCACTGTGTACAGAGACAATGAGCCAGGCCCTCAGCACAGCAGCAGCCTGTGCTTTTATCCGAGGACATCTCGGATCAGGATCCCACCCCCAGAGCAGAAGAAGCCCAGGGTCCTTCTGCTGGTCCTTCCAATTGCTACCAATTAGCCCTTATAAACTGGGCACTTTCTGCTGGAAGTCACACCAGTAAACACACCAGTCATGTCTGGATCTTGAGATGGGAGCCAGGAAATCACCAAGGGCTTTCAGTCCATCCAGCTCCACTCTTTCTCCAAACCTCTGGAGCTTTACTACCACCACTGTGAGATCACCCAAAAACACCACACAGTGCTGGACTCCCCTTCTGGACCCTCCCTGGAGCTGAGCATGCAGACCCACTTTCACAAGTCACTTTATCCTTCCCCACTCCAGATTCTGAGCTCTTTTATTTCCTCAGACAGGATTTCCCTTGGCTCTAGGTTTTGAAGGAGAAAGAAATGGGATATATGCAGAGTTCACTGAAAAACAGATATCGTGGGAGGAAGGAAGGGAAGCCTGGGAATCTATTTGAATTTACTTTAAGGGAACCTTTAAACAAGCCCGGAGAGAGGCAAATCTGCTGTTGAGTCCAGTGACTGAGAGGAAAACAGAAATGCAGCCACTTTGTGGAGCAGAGCACAGGATCCCTGCTTTTCAAAGGACACAAACCCCTCCTGGCTGGAGCAATTGGTAGGTCAGGCTGCCTTTAACAGACAAGATGGATTATGCACACTCTGCACCATTTGTTATCCTGCTGCCACTCAACCAACACCACATCCAACACCGGCAGCTCTGGCAACAGGCAGCTCACCCCTGGCTTCCAAGTGTTTATTTGGAGCAAGGAAAGGGGGAAAAGAACTGAAAAAGCTGAACAACCCAATTGCTCCAAGTCTTCCATTATCATGTGAGCGCTGATGTCCTCGGGAAAATGAAATCATAACTCCCCTGGGTGACACATCGGAGCGACGGAGCGATTTCGCTGTGTGTTAGCGATTCCTTTGTGAGGCTGGAGAACAGCTGAGAGCTGCAGAGCAAAGAATCCCCCACAACAACAACAAAGCTGGAAGGAAAAAGTGCTGCCTATTTATGAAACAAGTCACCAAACTGGGGAGGGCAGGCGAGCAAAGGGCTGCTCGGGAGAAACTGGAGCAGAAACAAAATATTCAGAGGAGGGGAGGGGAGGGGAGAGACGAGGCTTTGAGAGATAAAGACAAGTGGACTCGGGGAAAGGAGGATAAAAAATCACGGCACAAGTGATGGGAAGCCCAGAAGAGGAGGGATACACTCGGTGATAACAACAAGCAGCTCCACACTGTCCCAGCAGCGATGGTTTAGCTGGGAAGGGGCCCCCCTGTCCTGCCCCGGGCTGTTGTCTGAGGGATCTCAGGGTTTTGGTTTTTTTTTTCTTTTTTGTCTGACAACAAGCTGCAGAACAACAAGCCCAGTTCGCAGCGGAGCGATGGAGAGAGAAGGAGGGAGCGCAGCAACAATAGCAGAAGAGGCTCTGGCTGGTGACGTAATGGTTGGCATCACTCCAGGCCAGAGCAGCCCCTGCTGCTGCCACTTTCTGGTCCCCTTTGGAGAACGGGAATCAATTAAAAAAAGATGCAAAACAGTCTCCCCTCCAAAGTGATCCCCCCCCCCCGCAATGACTCTGGGTTGCAAAGAGGAAAATCCCACCTGGGAGCAGGGCATGCCCCTGCACCCCTCAAATCCCAAATTCAGGGCATGAGCCTGTTTCCCTCCCCCCTCCCCACCCCGGGGTCTGCATTGAGGGCACAGCCCTACACCCAAACCCCCTGATGCTGGGATTCAGGGCACGCTTTTTGCTCACACCATCCCCCCCAAATCCCACCCCCCATCCCCCCCAAGGCTGGATTCAGGGCACAATTCCTGCATCCTCTCAGCCTGTACCGAAGTCTATACTGAGGGCTGCATTCAGGGCACAGTCCCTCTGCCTCCCCCCACGCCTGGATTCAGGGCACATCCCTGCATCCCCCCAAGCCTGGATTCAGGGCACATCCCTGCATCCTCCCAAGCCTTTCCCAAAGCCAACACCGAGGGCAGACCCCCGGCATTCCCTCCCACCCTCACCTGGACAGTCGCACCTCCATCCCACCCCCCCGCTCCATCCCACCCCTGGAGCCTTGGCTCCGGGGCACTCCCAACTTTGGAGAGGTGGCTGAAGAGGAGGTTCCAACCCCGGTGTCCTGCGGGACGGGGGTTCGCGAGGGAGGCTTTTCTTCCCCCAAGCAAAACTTACCTCGGCGAAGTAGAGGTTGAGGAGGCAGAGGCTGGAGAAGAGGAGGCAGCCGGGCAGGCAGTACAGGAGCCAGTGGGCGAAGGGCTGCTGGAGGCGGAGGGCCTGCAGGGAATTCTGCAGGTAGAAGGAGAACAGCGTGGTCCTGAGGGCTGCCCAGAGCAGGCAGAGGAAGAGGCAGAGCGTGTGGTAGCTCAGCCGCCGCTCGCGGTAGCAGAGCAGCAGCCAGAGCTGCAGGTAGGCGAAGAGGAAGAGCGCGCCGTAGAGCGCCGTGTGGAGCACGGTGAGCCCCAGCTCCACGGCGTAGGGCACGGCCGCCCCCTCAGCGACGGCCATGGGGCAACGGGAGGCACCGACCCCCTCCGTGCCTTCCCTCAGCCCCGGCTGGACACCCCCATGAACAAAGGGGAGCCCCCCCTCTCCCCGCACTCCTCCTCCTACTCCTCCTCCTCCTCCCGCCCGCCCGGCTGCGCCGCCCGCCCGCCCGCCCGCCGCCAAACAACTCTCTGCCGGGGACACCCGGCCGAGCCCGCTGATTTGAGGGGCGGCGGCGCGCGCTCCCCATTGGCCGCCCGCCGGGCACGCCCCCCGCCGCGCCCGCCCGCCGCGCCGGTTGGTCGGCGGCGCCCGTCAATCACCCGCGGGCCGCCCCCGCGGGGCCGCCGCTTTGCTTCTTGGGTTGGTGACGCCCGCCCGCGATCGATCCCGCCCTGCCGGAGGGGCGGCGGGAGGAGAGAGAGGGGTGAGAGTGGTGAGTGGGGCGGTGAGGGGAGAGAAAAGGGGGGCGGTGGGGGAAGACGGGGGAGCGACTGGCGGTGAGGGGTGAGAGGGGCGGTGAGGGGTGAGAGGAGCCGTGAGGGGAGCGAGGAGCGGAGAGGGGACGGAGGGGTGAGGGGCGCGGCGCGGGCATCGCCGAGGTGCTCCCGGAGCTGTCTGGGGGGATCTGGGCACTCCCGCGGGCTGAGGGCGGTGCGGGGACATCCCCCACTGCAGGTCGGGTCTGTGGTACTGTGGGGGTGTCCATCCCTGTTCCATCCCTGCGGGTGCAGGGAGAGCTCCGGGATCCCAGCAGGGACCCCACTGCTCAGGGGTCCCGGCTCAGGGCGGACACCCTGGATGCCAGGAGGTATCCCCGGCTCAGGGATCCCAGCGCCGGGCTGGCACAGACCCACCAGCGATGGGTTTGGCATCCCCAGGTTTTCCAGCCGTGCAGCCAAGCCACCGACCACAGGGAGAGCTCGACCCGGGGTGCTTTCCTGGCAGCCGTGGTGGAGGGATGAGCGTGTCACCTGGATGCTCAGGACACCAGGTAGGTGACATCCCTTGAGCCGTCTCAGGGGTAGCTCCGTGATGTGTGTCCAGTGCCAGCTGCCTTCCAGGGACTTTGGGGGGCTGGTCCCCAAGGACAGAGTAAATGGGGCAGCGGGGCAGCAGCAGTGGGTGATGCTGATTCCACCGGGGAGGTGGTGGGAATGCAGCAGATGGTGATTCCAGCAGGTGGGGATTGTGTCAGGGAAGTGGTGGACTCATCATCCCTGGAAGTGTTCAAGAAACGTGTGGATGTGGCATATGGGGGCAGAGCTAAATGGTGGGCTTGGCCGTGCTGGGGGAATGGTTGGACTTGATGGTCTCCAAGGTCTTTCCCAGTGTTAATGATTCCATGATTCCCTGCTGTGGGCTGTCTGCTGTTGGCAGGAATGGGAGCACTTCTGGGCAGAGGGAAAGGCTGCAGCGTGTCCCTCCTGCTCCCTTGGCTAAAAAGAGCCAGTGGGGCTCCTGCGTGCTGGGAAGTGGGATCTGGAAGTGAAAATGAAAGGGAAATTCTCTGGGAAGTGGCAGGAGAAGGGGCAGCGTGGGAGCATCACTGCAAAACCCAGCGAGGCAAAGCACAGCAGGCAACAGGCTGGGATGTGCTTGGATGTTCCTCAGAGAAGGATCCTTGTGCTGCAAGATGTTCCCACAGCCACCCCTGTAGGCACTACCCTCATGCCTGATTCCAGCATGTTTCTTGGATCTGCACTGGCAGTCAGGGGGGCAGAGGCTGGCAGAGGAGCTCTGTTCTCAGGGCACACGCAGTGCCAGCTGTGCTTGCAGTCTCAAGAGCTGCCCCAGCGTGGCTTTGCCCCACAGGCTGATGAGTGTCCCTTGCCCTGCCTCTCTCCAAAGGGCAATGGGACACAAGGAGGGAAAGGGTCACAGAGAGCCAGAGGGAGACATTTGTGCCTCCCTCCCTGAGAACTCCTTGGGAAGCACTTTCCCTGAGAAGCAAGCCCCTTGCCTCCCCAGGGATGACCCAAGTCTGCAGCTTTCTTGGGGAACCCCAGCACACCCTTCAGCAAGATCTTCAAGTGCACAGTGTCATGGAAGTGGCCTTTCAGGACAGGCCCCTTTGCAGCCTGAAGTGCCCGTGTCCCTGGGGGTGTGTGCCCACGGCACAAGGGGCAAAAGAGAGGCAGGAGCAGGCCCGTGAGCTGCAGGGCTGAGGGGTTGTGCCCTTTCAGTTGCACCAAGACGCAGATAAGGGGGAGAAAGTGAATGTTTATTAAGGTCAGGGCAAGGGGAGGGATGAAGTGGGGTGAAGAGAAGGGAATGGAAGGAGGGAGCCATCCCTGGGGCTGCAGAGACCAGGAGCTGCCTGGCCTTGCGGGCTGGCTCAGTTGGGCCCAGCATCAGCTGCAGCTGCAGCCGCGCTGAGAAGTGGTCCCTGGGCTGTGGTGGGGGGCTGTTGCAGGGACATTGGTTGTCTCAGCGGGGCAGGTGGAGTTCTGATGGCACGGCTGTAAGTGGCCATGAATGCAGCTCTCATGCTGGAGACGGAGGGGCAGTCGTCCTCGCTCATGGCTGCAAGGGCTGGAAGAGAGAGGAAGGGAGCCGGGGTCAGAGCGCGGCTGTGCGGGGACCCCAGGAGCCCCTCCTGCCAGGGCCATGCCAGGCAGCTCTTGGCACGGCCAGGAGGGAGCAGGGGCCAAGAGGATGAGCGGGAAGGTGCTGGGCACCCATGGGCACCCTGCCCCTGCCACGTGTGTGTGCTCTGGCCACGGCGTGCAGGGAGCAGAGCCCTGCGCAGGCGGGGCAGGGATTGCAGCTCCCTGCCCAGGGTCTGTGCTGGT
>NW_020897915.1:1836518-1882542 GCF_003984885.1 Neopelma chrysocephalum
GGATGGGCTTTGTCCCCAGGGAGCCCATTTCTCATTTCTTCAGGAGAGAAGAGGTTTGTGGGCAGTAGAGGTGTTGGGACAGCTTCCTTCTCCTGACCAGCTGGCTGGGAGCAATCTGGATGCACTTGGGAAAGGCTCAGTGGCTGGTGAGGTGTGGCTGGAGGGATCCACATGGATCTGCAGAGCAGAAGGCTGGAAGAGAGATGTTTTCAGGGAGCTTTTCTGAGGAGTGAGTTTTCTGAGGGAGCTGTGGGGGCTCAGCCTGGAGCAAAGGAGGCTCAGGGGGGACCTTCTGGCTCTGCAACTCCCTGACAGGAGGGTGGAGCCCGGGGGGGAGGGGGTTGGGCTCTGCTGCCAGGGAACAAGGACCAGGACAGGGGAGGTTTAGGTTGGCTATGAGGGAAAATTGTTCATGGAAAGGGTTGTCCAGCCCTGGCACAGCTGCCCAGAGCAGTGGTGGAGTCCCCATCCCTGGAGGGATTTCAGAGCCCTGTGGATGTGGCACTTTGGGGCATGGGTCAGTGGTGGCCTTGGCAGTGCTGGGAGAAGAGTTGGACTCTATGATCTTGGAGGGCTTTTCCAACCTTAATGATTCCAGGATTGTTCTGGATCGCCTGAAGGAAACCTGTGTGCCCCGTTGGTGTTCTGCTCTCCCTTGCCTTGTGCAGCAGCAGCTGCAGGAGGGATATTGGAGCTGGGACGTGCAGCTGTGCTGGAGAGAGGGCTTCAGCCTGTCCAGCCTGCTGTAGTGAAGGGATTGAGTCAGCTCCACGTGGATTTGGGGCCTGTTTTGTGTGCTCCCTGCCAGGAGATCTGGGAGGGCAGCACACTGGTTAAGTGCTGCCAGAAGGACATGGAAGGCAGATGAGAATCCTGCCCAAAACCTGTGCCAGCTGGGAGTGGGGGGAATGTGCTGCTGCAACGAGAGGCCTGGTCTGGGTCGATCATCACAGGGGAGCTTCAAGTGACTCCATTCAGGAGCATCCTAAATGCTCCTGGTTTAGGAGCATTTACCTGGGGGGGGAGGTAAAACTTGCCAGCTGAGGGCTCTGCAGGCTGGGAGACGCTGCTGCCATGGGATAAAAAGGGGAAGCAGCAGTGTAAAATATTTATGGTGAGACACTGGGACAGGTTGCCCAGAGAAGCTGTGGCTGCCCCTGGATCCCTGGGAGTGTTCCAGGCCAGGTTGGATGGGGCTTGGAGCAACCTGGTGTGGTGGAAGGTGTCCCTGCCCATTGGAGTAAGATGATCTTTGAGGTCCCTTCCAACCCAAACTGTTCTGTAGTTCTGTGCTGGTATTTGGACAGGACATGAAGTGTAGATTTTATATCACTGGCAGTAAAGTCCAGGCTGGTGGTGTTTCTCCTGAGTTCAGGGAAGCCCGTGGATGATGGAATGGTACCCAACTGGCCTTGCAATCCATGATTCCAGTAGAACAGTGGTTCTTCCTTGTCGTGTGAGGCTCAAAACCCACCCCACATCACCCTCAGCTGCCTCAGTAATAAATACTGGCAGCTGGTGTCTGTGTGCTGAAAGTGTCAGGGAAAGCAGGTGGGATCACAGAGGTTTTTCAGGGATCACAGTCCATGGTTTCCCGCTGCAGGATTCCCAAGCAACTGATGTGGCACAAGCAATTTGTGCCCACACAAGAGTTTGTGCTGGATGTCTCTGGTGTATTTGCTTTCAGTTTAAGTCACCTACAGTGACCTTGACCAACTTGCCTGGCTCTGTCTTGGAATGACGACAGCGGAAACATGAACCAGGCCTTGCATTCCATCTGTGCTGTGCTGCCCCTGGTCCATGGGCTTAAGGTTTCCCAGCAGTGACACAGAGCTGGTTCACACATCCGTGGTATTTTCACACATCTCTGGCAATCCTGCAAGTGTCAGTGTTCTGTTTTCAGCCCTATGGTGTTAATTTTCTGTTGATGGAAAAGGGGTGACAGAGGAAATGGCTTCAAAGCTGAATATTCAGGTCTGGATTGATGGGGAACAGAGGGGACCTGCAGGGCAGGATGGAGAAATGAGGAGGTGAGAGGACATGGATAAGGAAGGGCTGAGCACACATTTTCCCAGGAATCCCAGAATAGTTTGTGTTGGAAGTGACCTTAAAGCTCATCTTGTTCCAGCCCCCTGCCATGGGCAGGGACACCTTCCACCAGCCCAGGTTGCTCCAAGCCCTGTCCAACCTGGCCTTGAACACTTCCAGGGATCCAGGGGCAGCCACAGCTTCTCTGGGCAACCTGTACCAGGACCTCACCACCCTCACAGCCAAGAATTCCTTCCCAGTATCCAATCAAACCCTGCCCTCTGGCAGTGGGAAGCCATTCCCCCTTTCCCTGTCCCTCCAGGCCCTTGTCCCAAGTCCCTCTCTGGCTCTCTTGGAGCCCCTTTAGGCACTGGAAGGGGCTCTCAGGTCTCCCCGGAGGCTGGAGTTGTGTTTTAAGCTGCTGTCACCCTCCTTGAGGTGTAATGCCGTGACATCTTTGAGTCCTTGGAGGCTGCTGCTCTTGCTTCCTTGACAGTAAGCTCTCCCATTTGACCTGGGCTCGTTCCCACACGCCAGGATTGTGTTTATTTTTCCATCCTGTTGTAGCCAAGTTTGTCATTTCATAAACACCCCCCCCTTGTCCCCTCTGTAAGCCAGGGGAACAGATGGGAGGGCACAGGACCAGGAATGCCTGACGCTGCCCAAAGCTGGAAAGGAGGGAACTGGAGATTTTGAGATGAAAAGAAAAAAATTGATGTCTTTCCAGCTCTGTCTTTGTTCCGTTGTGCCTTCAGGCCTGGATCCCAACACCCCACCTCTGGGAGAAGGAGCCTGCGAGGCTGAGCGTGCCTGGCTGTCACTAAATCCTCGCTCTCAGAGCACAGCAGAGGCTCTTTCCCTGGTGGTTTGTGAGCTTGGGTTCATCCCAGAGCAGCCACAGGAAGCTGGCAGCATCTGGCAGGGTGTTGGAGGGAATGGCAGTCCATGGACACAGAGGTGTTTGTTGGGGGAAGCAGCTGCAGCTCGTGGTGCAAAGCAACACACCCTCAGTTCCAGCTTTGTCCCTTTGCTGACCAGGGACCAGCCACATTCCAGCACCAAAGAAGAACACCTGAGGAACAGGAACCTGGTGTTAAACGGGGGATTGGAGTGGGAAGAAGATGTTTTTCCATCCTTAGGGCTCTTTAACCTCCTCACGTTATTTGGTGTGGAATCACAGAATCCCAGATTGGTTTCGGTCGGGAGGGACCTTAAAGACCACTTTGTTCCACCCCCCTGCCATGGGCAGGGACACCTTCCACCAAAATCAGTTTGTTCAGGAAAATTCACACCTAATACAGACGCTGGGGTTTGGGATGGATGATCTTTAAGGTCCCTTCCAAGCCTTAATGTTCTGTGATTCTCCCTGAAAGTGAAAGTGGCCACCAGGAAGTGGCAAAACCAGCAGCCAGGAGCAGAAAAGATATTGCAGAATTCTTGTCTGATTTATTGTTACACGTAGATTAGGTCAAGGGTAATCTGCTGCTTTTGTTAATCCTAGAGAGGTTAAATTGTATCAGGACTTCTGCACACAGAGTAAAGAAGAAAACAGCAGTACTTATAAAAATAGCATCCATTTAAGTTACGTAAATCCTTATAAATACAAGAGAGAAATCAGTTATTCTATAAAAAATAAACCAGAGCATGTGTTCTTGAAGCACCAGCACTGCATCCTCATTTTAAGGACTTCAGCTACAGTCTTTATAAATATACCTGCAAAATTCTGACCATAAACAGGGGTCAGAATGTGCACATTTGTATTTTGCACAGAAACAGAAGGTCTGATACTTGAATCTCAACTGACCATTTGATTTTTGTCAACCTCAACGTGCCCCATCCCTCTGCAAACACGTTTCAGTGGCACACAAATGCTGTTGGCATCCTCAAAGCTCTTTAGCAAGAATTGAAGCAGTTTGGGTGGGGGTTTGTGCGTGACACTGTCACTGCTTTCTGCCTGTACATTTAATTTCTGTTTGACTCGAAAGAAATAAAAAGGAGGGGCAAAACTCAGCCTTAAAGGAACAGCACTGAGGATCTGTGTGCTTGAAGGTACCACTTGGCAGTAAGAGAATGGCCTTGCAGTTGTCTGAGTGATGTTGGAGTGACTAATTCATGTTGTCCCCGAGATGTTTGTGTCACATAAATAATTTCCACAATTGGAAATTGTGGTTGTGCTGCACCTGCCTGAACAAACACTCACATACGTGTTTGTGTGTGTGTAAGTATAATATATATATTTTTTTTATGTTTTCCCCAGTTGTGACTCTCCCGTGCCTGTAGCTGACAACAGCCATGTCAGCCCAAGGGGATAGATGGGTTTCTTCCTTTGTTTTCCTGCTCTTCTGTGCTTCCTCCATCCCAAGGCCGGGAATCGCGGGGCTGCGGCAGGAGCCGAACCCCCAGCGCTACTTCAGTGGCTTGGAAGCCGGACGAGCATCCCTGGCTTTTTTCACCCCTCATGGTGAGTGTTTAATGGTGGGCACTGACATCAGCCTGGTGCTCAGAAAGGCTTGGGTGAAAGTGGAACAATCCCAGAATCGTGGAATGATTTGGGTTGGAAGGGGCCCTAAAGCTCATCCGGTTCCAACCCCTGCCATGGGCAGGGACACCTTCCGCTATCCCAGGTTGCTCCAAGCCCCGTCCAACCTGGCCTTGGACACTTCCAGGGATGGGGCAGCCACAGCTTCTCTGGGCAACCTGTGCCAGGGCATCCCCCCCTCACAGGGAAGAATTTCCTTCCCAATATCCCATCTAACCCTGCCCTCTGGCAGTTGGAATCCGTTCCCCCCTGTCCTGTCACTCCAGGCCCTTGTAAATAGTCTTTCTCCACCTTTCTTCTGTCTCCTTCAGGTACTGGAAGGCCCCTTTTAGGTCACCCCAGAGCCTTCTCTTTTCCAGGCTGAACAATCCCAATTCTCTGGGCCTTTCCTCAGGGAGAGGTGCTCCATCCCTCCAATCATCTTGTCCTCCTCAATGAAGAGGCAATTCTTGAGATTTTTAACCCCAAAGGGAGCTGGTTGAGCTCAGTGTTTGTGCATCTCCAAGTGCTCAGGCAGACAGAGACCTCTTGGGATGGGTTCTTTCCTGGCTGTGTCCCCAGGAACACCCCTGCAAACCTCTTAATTCATGTACCATGGTATAGAAATCCAGTCTCCTAAGGAACTCTCCCCTCAAAGGGACTGAGTTTCTCATCCATGGTACCTGCCAGGGAAAGGGTGATCCCTTACATGCAGGAGAACTAAGGACTGCCATGGATTAGGAGGAGATCCTTGGCCTTGTTTTGTTGTTCTGCCATTTCGTGATCCCCGGGTGTGATTCCCAAAGACACTGGTGTGGGATGAGGCACCAGCACAGCTCCCAGGTCTCAGTGTGTGGCCGGAGGATGCTCCTGACCCTGAGAACTTGCAGAGGGGTTTTTGTGTTTCAGTCTCTCCTGGTTCCCAGCCCTTCCTGGAGCAGATCGAGAGCTCGGCCGAGGCCCTCCAGGACTATGGCATTTCTGTGGTGAAGGTAAAGGGGCACAGAGGGAAACTGCTGGGCAGGATGGAGGGAGGAGGATCTGAGAGGAGATGGGTAGGGAAGGGGTGAACACACATTTTTTGTAGGATCATGGAATCACAGAACAGTTTTGGTTGGGAGGGACCTTAAAGACCATCTTCCTCCATCCTCCTGCCATGGGCAGGGACACCTTCCACTAGCCCAGGTTGCTCCAAGCCCTGTCCAACCTGGTCTTGAACACTTCCAGGGATCCAGGGGCAGCTTCTCTAGGGAACCTGTTCTGATTTCCATGATGGATGGGGTTGGTTCACTTCTTTTCAACTTGGTGCAATAAATATTTCATATGAAAGGGTTTTTATCTGAACCTTTATGCAGATTTAGATGAGGAAATTAAAATTTCAGGTAAGTATATTTAGACTATAAGACGTGCTTACATATATATATGTATATTTTTATATATATATATATTTCATTTACAGCTACAGGCCAAGTTTAATAAGCAAGCAGTAATCTGTCACCTGAATATTCTGGGCAGATCATGGGATCTCTTGATCCCATCTGACCCAAATTAGCAGGCTGAGCTGGAGAACTGAAGTACAAACTCCAGTCTCCATCTCTGTACTCCATTTTATTGAATTTTCTCTCCTAGCAGTCTTGGAAAGGCTGTGTTTGCACTCTTGAATTGAAGACAGCTGTAGTGCTCTATGTGTGTAGTCATTTGTGGGGCTGAATGTCCAATGACATGCCTTTGCTGTCTAGGTTAATTGTCCCAAAGAGGATGTCTCAAGATACTGTGGAAAAGAAAATGCCTTAAGGAAAGCCTACCTGTTCAGGTGAGGGGGATTTCTGGGCGCTGCACTGGGATTCCTTTCCAGTGCAAATGTTGGAAGGAAACACTGTCAGAGATGTCTGTGGAGGGAGAGAGGGGCCATGAGCACAGCAGTGACCTACAGAGTTTAGCAAAAAGTGTCCCCAAAAGGTCCAACACAGGCAAAGCAGATGCTTTGTCCTCAGTGTGAAACCTCCCATCCTGCCCATGTTCCTTGGAGCAGCAGAGGGATGAAGCCACGGGAGAGGTCCTCCATCAGTGTTCTCCTGTCCCTGTGGCCTCCCACCAGCAAGTCCTCCAGAGTAACACTCAGACCACGAGGTTTTGGGTCTAGTCCTGGAAGGAAGCATTCCTTGGTGCTCTTCCTGTTGGTGTGGGTGACTCCTCTGCCCTGAGTGGGAAGGTTTAGCTCTGGGTCTCTGGAGGCTCCTGTATTGACTCGGTTCTCACTGACTGTTATACTTAGAATCACAGAATCATTTAGGTTGCAAAAGACCTTTAAGACCATCAAGTCCAACCATTCCCCCAGCACTCCAAGCCCACCACTGACCCATGTCCCTGAGTGCAGCAGAATCCTGCTCAATGTGGGCTTGAACGATTCCCAGCTCGGGCCAAAGGCATCTTGAGCCATGTTTTGTCATTTCTCCATCGTCCTCCCTATCCTTCTGTGCCTGTCTTGGCTTCAGAGAATTCCCAGGCTCCCTTATGCCAAGTGGAATGAACCTCTCACTGTTCCTGTGGTGGTTCTTTCTTGCCTCCCCAGAGGAAACATCCTGATCCGAGAGTTCCCCACCGACGCCCTGTTTGATGTGAACTCCATCGTTGCCAACGTTCTGTTGTAAGTACAGACCACATCCATCCCTGTGAAATCCTTCGCTTCCCATTCCCACTTGCTGAGAGGACATTTTGCCTACATGCCAACCCCGAGTATTCCAGAGGCTGCTCTCAGCCAAGCAGAAGGTTTGGCTTTGCTTCTCTCTTTGATGTGGTTTGACCCTGTTAAATCTTCCTCCTTCACATGAATCACCAGCACACGTCTGGGCAGCCCTGTTTGGCTGTGAATCTTCAATCTACCAGCAAGAAACTGGAATTTTACCTTTTTTTTTTCCCATCACAGTTCTGTGGCTGCAAATCTACTCTTCAAACAGTTGTTAATGAGATTTTTTCTCTTCTGCCTCCTCAGTGCCCTGCTCTTTAATGAAGTCAAATACGTTGAAACGCTGGCAGACCTTCAGAACATTGAGAATGCGTTGAAGGGGAAGTCAAACATGGTCTTTGCCTACGTACCAGCTACTGGGACAGCAGGTATTGACACTCAGCATTCCATCTTTGCTCTCCTCCCAGAGCCTTTTTTGACTGAGGTGCACAGGGGCTGAGTTTCTGACCCAAAATGCTGCAAATGGAAACCTGAAAGTCACAAGTTCTCCACTTCCACACGTCTTGCTGTGTTTCCAAAGGGATGAGTTGCACCAGAAGGGTTTTGCTGGGAGCATAAACTTTCAGAGTCTTGGAGAGAGAAAGCAAGTTGCTGTCTTCAAAATAAATAAATGCAGCTCTCTGGTTCAGCAGTGGAATGGATTCACAAACACCACCTGTGCTTCTGCTGGGGATCAGGAATGGGATTGCTCCCTTCCCTTCACAGTGTGTCTTCAGACAGCTGTGGCTTTGTACAGAGAGCTTCTAAATGCCTGGGAATCAATATTTACACCCGGGAAGGATGAACCAGGAGATCTGGAGGGAGCAGAAATGAGCTCATCTTGCCTTTCCCTTTCCAGAGCACAGAGCTGTGATGGAGGCGGCTTTTGTCTACGGGTCCATCCACCAGTTTGTTCTGACCACGGAGGCAGCGCTGCTGAAAGCCACTGGGTATGTCCAAACACACCCCCCACCATGGAGAGCTGCTTCCCTGCAAAGGTTTGCCTCACTCCTGGCTTCTCAGATTCCCAGGTCAACTCTGGGGTGGCATTAGGATGCCAAGGGTGGACAGTCAGATCTGTTTTTGGTTTTCCAAAAGCAGCTGCTGCTGGTGTTCCTGGCCTGGGAGTAGCCATGCTGGTTTGGGTCCCTCATGACAAAAAAGACACTGAGGGGCTGGAGTGTGTCCAGAGAAGGGAATGGAGCTGGGAAAGGGTCTGGAGCACCAGGAGTGGCTGAGGGGGCTCAGCCTGGAGAAAAGGAGGCTCAGGGGGGACCTTCTGGCTCTGCAACTCCCTGACAGGAGGGGGAAGCCTGGGAGGGGGTCAGGCTCTGCCCCCAGGGAACAGGGGACAGGATGACATGAAATGGCCTCAATTTGTACCAGGGAAGGTTTAGGTTGGATATTAGGGAAAAATTCCTTCATGGAAAGGGTTGTCCAGCCCTGGCACCGGCTGCCCAGGGCAGTGGGGGAGTCCCCATCCCTGGAAGGATTTAAAAGCTTTGTGGATGTGGCACTCGTGGCCATGGGTCAGTGGTGGCCTTGGCAATGCTGGGGGAATGGTTGAACTCGATGGTCTTGGAGGGCTTTTCCAAGTTTAATAATTCTACATCGATTTACCTGGGATTTTGTCACAGGTGGCACCAGGGCAGGCACCAGAGTGGTCCTTCCCGAAGTGCCATCCACCGAGGTGCCAAATAATATCCATTATTTGCAGGATATTAGGGACAGGGTGCTGTGGCTGCCACTAGATGGCACGGTTGTCATTTGACAGGAATCGGCTTAATTCTCAAAGCAGCGAGGGCACCAGCGGCCACATCCTGAGCTGCTGGAATGGTGGGAGCTTTGCCAACAGGAACAGCTTTCAGCAGTCAGGGCAGCAGGATCTGGGGGCTTAATACTGCCCTCTGCTCTTCCATATGTTAAATCCCTTAAGATCTTCCAGATATTACATCCCTTTACAAACACGGTGATCCCTGTTTTAGGGGTGGGGAATGTTTGCATAGGAAAAGACACCTGACTTCCCGAAGTTGACCCAACAGCCAACACTAGTGATGGTGTCAGAGCAGGAACAACTAAGCAGGGAGCCATCCAGGGAATTCCATCTCACTGCTTCCTTTGGCACAGCCCGAAACAGTGCTGTTCAAAAGGTGGGAATATTCTTTGTACAGCCTGTAAGATGTCACCAGTTTGGTGAAAAATGTGAGCAAAGCTATAGATTTCAGCTCTTCTCCTCCTGCCAAGGGTCTCCACTGCACTGGCAAGGCTGGTCCCACTGAGAAAAGCTTTATTTGTGTCCTTCTCAAGCTGGGTCAATTATTTTGGGATTGGGATCATTTGGGAGCACTTGGTGAGTGAGGGTCAGCACAGTTCCAAAAGGCACCTGGACATGGCTGTACCTGTCAATAGGAAGACTCTTGAGGAGGTCATAGAATCATAGAATCACAGAATGGTTTGGGTTGGAAGGGACCTTAAAGGACATCTCTTTCCACCCCCCTGCCATGGGCAGGGACACCTTCCACTAACCCAGGTTGCTCCAAGCCCCATCCAACCTGGTCTTGGACACTTCCAGGGATCCAGGAGCAACCACAGCTTCTCTGGGCACCCTGTACCAGGGCCTCACCACCCTCAGAGCCAAGAATTCCTTCCCAATATCCCATCTAACCTTGCCCTCCTTCAATTTAGGGCCATTACCCCTTGTGCTATCACTCCATGCCCTTGTCCAACATCCCTCTCCAGCTCTCTTGTAGCCCCTTTAGGCACTGGAAGGGGCTCTAAGGAGGCTCCTCTTCTCCAGGCTGAACATCCCCCGCTCTCTCAGCCTGTTCCACGACCCTGTCAAACCCTGAACTTGAGGCTCATCTGCCCTGTAAAACATGTCAGCAAACCTGGTCCTTCTGTCAGGGCATTTTCCAACCCTGCTCAGGGTTTTGTTTCTCCCTCACAGCAATGATGACCCCGACGTATCCTCTGCCTGGCTGCTGTTCTGCCACTGCCAGAGGGCCACGGACCCGGCACAGCCCTGCAGGAGAACAGCCCTGGCACAGCCCCTGACCCTGCTCAACATCCACAGGCACCTCAAGCTCATGGGGGCTCCCTTGGTGGTACGATGGGAACGAGGAGCCGCCTGGCTGGGGGTGTGAGGGCAGCTGGGGTGGGTGAGAGAGTGAGGGGGGTGAGAGCAGGGGGCAAAGGTGAGCGTGAGAATCCATTTTTTTCCCCAAAAAGTTAATGGCAAAGCTCCCAGGTTGGGTCCAAGCAAGTAACAGGCAGCATCTGGTCCAACTGCCTGAGCAATTCAGGGCTGGCCAAAAGTTAAAGTAAATTACTGGTGGCATTTTCCAAATGACCACCTCAATATGAAGCTTGTCCCAGTGTTTGATGATGCTCTTGGTAAAGAAATGCTTCCTATTGTCCTGTCTAAACCTCCCCTGATGCAGCTGTGAACCATTTCCACATGTTCTATCCCTGGATGTGCTGAAGAGATCAGCGTTTCCCCCTCAACATCCCCTCAGGAAGCTGTGGAGAGCAACGGGGACATCCCTCAGCCTTCTTTTCCCAAACTAGAAAGACCCAGTGTCCTCAGCTGCTTCCCATGGGAAGCTCAGCACCCTGTGGAATTTGATATCAGTCCTTGGTGAGCACAAGGAATGGGAGGTTCCCTCCTATTTCCTCCTTCTATGGGGCAGGAGAAACTTTATCAGCCTCCTGTTCCCACTGGTCATCTCCGCCCATCCAAGAGGATGAGCTGATGAGCTGGGAAGTGCCTCCTTCAGCCAGTCTCCTGGATTAGGCCCATGGAGCCATCAAGCAGCTCCATGCTGTCATGAAGCAGCTTGTCCAAGGCAGGAAGGGAGAGGATTCCAGCTGTTGCATGTTGTGGCTGGGATTTTCCAACTGCCCCGGGGGAATGGATGCCAGGTGAATAAAAGTGAGTGGGGATTTGACATCTGGAGTTGCTGAGCCATAAAAAAACAACATGCAAAATAAGGCCCAGGTTTTTACCAGGGAAAGTCATGACGTGTTGGAACAGCTTAACTGGGGTTGTGTGGGTTCTGCTTCGATGGATGTTTTGGAATTGGGGTTGGAAGCTTTTTCTTGAGGATCTCCTCATTCCTGGGGCCGGGGAACACTTGGTTGCTTGGGCCGTGCAGGAGAAGAGCTGAAGTACCTAAAAATTGTGGAGCTGTGCTGCAATATGACCATGTCTGTTCTCCAGACAGAGGTTGCTGAGGACCCAGAGAAGGTCTCCACTGTCCACTTACAGCTCGGGCTACCCCTGGTGTTCATCCTGAGCCAGAGGGAGACCTACGAGGCCGACAGGAGGACAGCAGAGTTTGTGGCCTGGCAGCTCTTGGGCAAAGCAGGAGTTGCCCTTTTGTCCAGGTATTTCTCTCAGGTGTTTTGGGACTCTCCTTGATTTTTGTGGTGTCTCCAAGTTTGGTTACTCCAGGATGTCAGTCGGTGGGCTTAAATTTGGATGGGAGGCAGTAAAACCAGGCTATATCCTGAGAATGTCACATTTAAGGACTTGTCCAGAATCAGATTAGTTTGGAAGTGTTGCTGGCTTAGAAGTGGGAAAACAGTCAGACTGAGAGAGATTTTGGAAAGGAAACTTAGCACTGGTGGAAGGTTGTATTTTACCCTCCAATTAAGGGCAGAAAGAGGAGAGATGACCTTACATGTTGCCCCATCTAATGTCCACTGTGTATTTTGGAAGGGACCTCGTGGATTTGAACGTTCTGCACCGGTCCAACGTCGCTCTGAAGACACCGGATGAGGTTGGACACTGGATTTCTTCGCTGTACAACTCTTATTTCCCTGCCTGGGCACAGTGCTCTGGAGAGGTGTTGGGGTGTTGCTTGGCTCTGTTGTTATTTGACAGCATTCCCTGAAGCTCGAGGGAAGGAGTCTTTCACAAGATGCACGTGTGTGTGCAACAGGTTGTCCAAAAAAACTGTGGATGTCCCATCCCCGGGAGTGTTCTAGGCCAAGTTGGATGGGGCTTGGAGCAACCTGGGCTAGTGGAAGGTGTCCCTGCCCCTGGAAATGGATGATCTTTAAGGTCCCTTCCAACCCAAACCATTCCATGATGATTCTGTGATTTGGAATTGCCCAGGTTGGGTGCTGCACAGCGATTGTGCCTGGTGGAAAAGATAAAATACTGAGTTTATTTTGGGTTCAAAACATAGGGTGACATCTCCCTTACACCTTAAGGCAACACAAGGTTGTGAACTATATCCCAGTGCAAATTCCCCAAAGATTTGGGCTTCTGAAGGTCCTTATCCCTTTGGGAAAGGTGTCAAAAGACGGGAGAGGGAATGAGTGTGAAACTAAGAGCAAACAACCAAAGGTCTGTGCTGTGCTGATGTAACCAAGTGCCTCTGGCAGTGATCTGAGAAAAGGGCAGGGTGTGAGTTAAATGAGGTTGATCAAGATGAGCTAAACTCTGGAGGGGCCTGACCCAGCTTGTGAGGGAAGATGGAATTGGGTGCTGACAGATTCCAGGGAGCACACATTGGCCTGGATTACCTGAACTGTCACACTTGGGATTGCAGGGACGCAGGATCAGACCTGAGCGTCCCCCCAGGGCTTCCCATGCCCCAGTGATGGATGTGCACGTTGTGTTGCTCCTCTCAGAGCCCAGGGGAGGTGCCAGCAGTTTGTCATTTCTCTCAGTTCATGATAAAATTTCACTTTTCTCTCCAGTGCCTTTGTCTGAGCCAGAGCCAGAACTGGTTTTAAGCCGACAAGGTCTCATTTCTGAGAAATACATTTTGCTCTTTCCTTTCCACGGGTTGGCAGCCCCTGTACTCTTGGGAACACTCTTCCTGGCTGAGCTCCATGAGATAAAGGATATTTTAAGCCAGTTTCCCAGGCTGTGGTGGGCTGCTTGGACCCAGCCTGACCCCCCTAATGAGGAGATATCCAAGTGGACCCTGTACTTTGATGCTCTCCTTCCCTGCTTGGCCACTGGGATTTCTCCTGCAGTGTTGGATCTATGTTAAGTTGCTGGGAGGTGGAGCTGGTGTTCACTTTCACCACAGGATCCCACTTAGCCACATTTACTTCCTCACAAGGAGACATCAACCTGGAGTGAGAAAAACTCATGCACAGGTAAAATTGGGCTAAAGAAACATAACTCAGGTGTTCCCCTGTTTTGGCAGCTTTAGGGATCTGTTGTCATATCCTAAAAATAAGTAGTTGGGTGATGTTGCCCCATGGGTTTGATTTGCAGACAGAATAGGCAGAAAGTGATGGTTTGCTCCCACTGTTTTATTCTGTTTTCCACAGGGAATGCCAGTCCAATACCTGGTCTTGGAAGACACTGATGAAGTTATAACCCTGGTGGAAGATAAGAACAAGGTCAAACAAATCCAGGAGGATGAGGAGAAGGAGGAGGAGGAGGAGGAAGAGGAAGATGAGGATGAAAAAGAGAATAACAATCAAGGTGTGCAATTAAGCAGTGAAAAGCTGATTGTCATCAGACAGGATGTGCAATCAGCATCTGCTAGAGACATGTTAAAGCATTAGAGAACACTTGCAAACTATCACAGTCACATCATGGTGGCCACAAAGTGGCTCTCTCATTCTCTGAGATCACTGGAATATGACAGACAAGTATAATTTTTAGGGGAAACACCAGGGAGAAAAATCAGAAGCCATGAGAGGAACAGTCACTGAAGTGCTGAGTGAGGGACACGGGTGCTTGTGCTGGGATGCAGCAGAGTCAGAGACGTGAGGGGTTTAAAGTGCACCCAAAACAGTGTCCTCTACAAGCATCTGAAGGGCCTCAGAGTTACCAGTCCCTTTGGAAGGGGTTAGAGACACGTTTTTGTAAGAGCAGTTCCAGACTTGCCCCCTCCAGGGAGAAAACGCTGGTCCCTGCAAAGCATAATAGAAAATGCTTTTGTTCTCCGTGCAGAATTGGGTGTGTTTTCCAAAAAAAAACTGGGGCAGGATCTCAGAGGAGCCAACATGCTCAAAGAATAGTGTTCAAATCCAGGGGCAGAAGTGGTGTGAGGTGGGATATGTGCATTTTGATGGGTTTGTCTGTGTGTCTGTCCCTCCTCTCCCCACACGAGGCAGTTCCTTACCCCCATGTCTCTGCTGGGAGGTTCTGCCTTACAAAAACCCGCTGCTGGGGTGGCTCAGGGGGGCTGCAGTTCCTCCTGCCCTGTGCACACCTGTGGGTCTCTTGCAGACATCCAGGATGACCAGGTGTTGGAAGCAGTTTCCAGGGACAAGAAGCGAGAGCTGCCCCTGGAGCAGGTCCTTGTCCTGACGGAGGAGACCTTCCGCTCTTCCCTCTCGGAGGCTGCCCGGACAGTGGTGCTGTTTTATGCCAGTTGTGAGTATGAAACATGGCCTGGCTGACCCTTCCCTAACCTTGGGATGCTCTCCATGCTTTCCAGGATCCTGGAGACAGGTTTAAACCGTAAAGCAATGCCTCATCTTGCCCTGTGTGTCTCCCGCCACTGTTAGCAGTGAGATTAAATCAGTTCTCTTCGTTGGCTGATGATGTGTGATAATGTCCTCCAGGACAGGAGATATCCATGTTCATAGGTTTTTAACCTTCATTTTATAAGGAAAAAATATAGGATAAGAGGGGAAATTATGGTATTGTGGGCTCATGGGATGGCCTAGACAGCCGAAACATAAAATAAGAGAAGTCCAGAAGCATAAAGTTCGATTTTCCTTATTATTTCAAGTCAGAGCTTGAAGCACCTCAGGCTGCAGAGACTCGTAACATGACATTGTCAGAGAGCAAGGGAGGGGCTGTGTGTCACCTGCCTGTCCCTCAGGGTGTGTTTCCCCTCTCCTGTGTTCCAGGGGAAGCTGTGTCCCTGGCAGTGCTGCGCTCTTACTCCGAGGTGGCCGATCACCTGAAAGGTAAAGTGTCCTGGGGCTGAGGGATTTACACTGCTCCTGCTCCTGGCAGTAGGAACCCGGAGGCTGGGAGGATATTGGTGATACCTGACCTGGAACACACTCATTTTTTTTCCCCTCAAACTTTTAAGGAAGGCATATCCATGTTGCTTAGGAAGAGTCCTTCGTTTCTTGTTTAGGGATCTTGGCAGAGTCTCTTCTCCCAGGGAACAAGTGACAGGATGAGAGGAAATGGCCTCAAGTTGTGCCTGGGGAGGTTTAGGCTGGATATTAGGGAAAATTTCTTTCATGGAGAGGGTTGTCCAGCCCTGACACAGCTGCCCAGGGCAGTGATGGAGTCCCCATCCCTGGAAGGATTTCAAAGCCATGTGGATGTGGCACTTGGGGATATGGGTCAGTGGTGGCCTTGGCAGTGCTGGGAGAATGGTTGGACTCGATGATCTTAGAGGGCTTTTCCAACCTTAATGATTCTATGATTCCAGATGCCCCATCCTTGGAAGTGTTCCAGGCCAGATTGGACAGATCTTGGAGCAGCCTGGGGTAGTGGAAGGTGTCCCTGCCTGTGGCAGGGCTGGAACAAGATGGTCTTTAATGCCCCTTCCAACCCAAACCACTCTGTGATCCTGTTCTGGTGATGTTGGTGGGCACAGTGACTGCACAAGGAAGAGTTTGGGAAGGCTCAGGACACAGCACCGGTGCCAGTGGGTGACACGGGGGGGCTTTGGATCCAAGAGGAGCAAACAGCAGGGATTGTGGCCTGTGGTATGGAAATAGGATCCTATTTGAGCCCCTCAGGGCTTGGTCTGCACAGGCCAAGGAGATGCACTACATCTGCCCAGCTGGGTGGCACATCAGCTCTCCTGTCCTTGGAATTACTTGATCTGGAAAGGAGCTGTAATTAGCCCTGACTTTGGAGGAAAGCAGGACAGACAGGTGTGGGCAGGCCCAGATCCACTGGGCAGGATGGTGTCAGAGGGAGGATTTACACTGATGGTGCTTCCAGGGCCTGGAGACTGATTTAATTATGTGGGAAATCTCACAGGTGGCCACAGAACTCCATAAATAACACGTGATGGTGAAGAATCAGCAGCACTTAAAGACAGCACGTGAGGGAGTCTGGGAATAAAGGCAGGAGGGAGTGATCCTTCAAGAGGGTCTGAGCAGTTCCTGAGCAGTGTAAACACCAGTTCAGCTTCATTCAGGCCCTCAACCCCATCCCACTCTGGTTTGTGGAGAGAAGTGGGTTCTTACCTGAGCTGAATCTCTTCCAGGAGTGCCTCTTTCTCCCCTGGGCTGCAGGAGACACTGAGGTGGCTTCATTCCCAACTACCTGCAGCACAGCACCTCTGGAGGTGCCTGGTGCCTTCTCCTGGTTTTTCTTCTCCATCAAGGCTCATTTTTCCTGGTGATAGAACTTCCCTGGGACTGGACACTGTGTCCTGCAGAGGATTCAGCAGTGGGGACGTGGATGGAGCCTGCAGAGGACACAGCCAATTTTCTGGGAAGCAGATGCAGAGGGATAGGCTTCCAAGAAACCCTCCTGGGAATGCTGTGGACAGTGCTGTGGTTTGGATGAAAGCAGTTCTGCATCCACAGTTTGCATGGAGGGAAAGTCACCAGCAGCTTTGATCTGGACTGAAATCCCGGGAATAAACAGGAAGGGTCAGGAGGGGCTGTTGTTGTTGTTAGAACTATTGTGGTTGTTGATGGTTTGGGGTTTCTTTTGGACTCCCCAGCAGCCAGACCAGCTAGAGGAGTGACATGGAGAGTCCATGGATAAAACCCGGCCTCATCCCGAGCCAGTGGCCAAACCTGGGCAGATTCTGCACAGCCGGGATTTCACCAGGGGTTTGTTGAGTCACTTGATAACAATCTCAGCCACAGACAGATGAAATGGTTGGGGTCAGGGCCTTTCCTCTGTGATCAGTCAGGTCCCACCAAACACTCCCAGGCCAGATTGTGACCTATGGAATGACTCCAGTTTGCTTTCTCTGCCACGACCTCAGAGGGGATGGAGCGTGGCTGCATTAGTGGATCTGGAGATCCTTTGTCTCTGCTGCTGAGGGAGCCCCAGGGAACTGTGAGGACCAGCTCCCAGAGGAGCTGGAAGACCTCAAAGGATGGTGGTCCCTGGGCTCTCAGAGATGGCTGGGATGCAAGGGCAGAAGTCTGGATCAGGCAGAAGACCTTGAGCTGTGCAGGACTGAGAATAAAACACAGGGTATGGCTTGGGGCAGTCTCGCAGCTCCCCAGGAGTGCTGGTATTCCTGCCTGCTCTCCAGGGTGGAGCTTTCTTCCCAAGGGCTGGGAGGACCAGCTGTCTGAGGCATGAGTCACCCCAGCTTGAGGCACGCTATGAGTTGCAGAACCAGGTCCTGCTTTTGATCCCAGTTCCTTGTGCAAAGTGGCACTGAGAACAGGCCATATGGGACCAAGGCACGGGAATGGAGGAGGTTGGACACTGGAATGACCCCGTGAATCATCCCATAACAGATGTTCAGCAGATCACCACAAAGCGAAGTTTACAGCCCCAAAGTGTTCTCCCTTTTGTTCTCCCTCAGTTTAGCTGAGCTGAGCACATTTTCTGATCTGGAGCAAGAACGGGCCATTCCCAGTGCAACTGGGGCTCCTGCAGCTCTGGTTTGCTGTTGCAAGATGGGAATTTTTTGGAAGCAGGACCCCTGAGCCAAGAGGCTGTGAAGGTGAGACAGTGCTGAGCCTTTCTTAGGTGTATCATTGGCCTTTTTTTTGCAAAGAAGAGAAGAAACCCATATCTAAGAAGAGCAACATATTGTGGTGAAAAATGGTTCTGCTTCTCTCCTCTGTGCTTGTGAGGTCTTCTTGACCAATGAATTCCAGAGACACGGGGTGAAGTCGTAGCTCAAAGGCATGAAAATCACCTGCATGATTTAGCAATGTGTATCTGTGGAGCCTAAGTCTGAAGTGAGGATTTAGGAGGCCACTGTGTGATGTTTTCTGGGTAATTGTTTCCCATTCCATGTTGGATTCCTCCTCTTGAAATGTGGCACTTCAGTACATAATTTCTCTTTCATCTCATAGCCTTTGGACCAGCTCTTCAGGTGAGCTGGTTTTTTAATACAACCATGGAATTGTTTAGGTTGGAAAAGACCTTGAAATCACCAAGTCCAACCATTCCCCCAGCACTGCCAAGGCCACCACTGACCCATGTCCCAAAGTGCCACCTCTACATGGCTTTGAAATCCCTCCAGGGATTTGGGGACTCCACCACTGCCCTGGGCAGCTGTGCCAGGGCTGGACAACCCTTTTGAGGAAGAAATTTCCCCAAATATCCGATCTAAACTTCCCTTTGTGCAGCCTGAAGCTGTTTCCTGTCATCCTGTCCCTTGTTCCCTGGGAGCAGAGCCCGACTCCCCCCCAGCTCCCCCCTCCTGTCAGGGGGTTGCAGAGCCAGAAGGTCCCCCCTGAGCCTCCTTTTCTCCAGGCTGAGCCCTCCCAGCTCCCTCAGCTGCTCCTGGTGCTCCAGACCCTTCCCCATCTCCATTCCCTTTTCTGGACACACTCCAGCACCATGCCAGTCCTGCCTTCCAAAGGATTAGAAGTTTCTGGGATTCTTGTTTTCTCTCATTCCTTATAACATTGATGATTTGTCTTGTCCTGGTTTTCTAAGACCCCTTGGACAGAGGTTCTTGCTGTTGCTGGGTTTAGCAGCACCCAAAATCACAGGACAGTGGGATTTTGTGTTCCTCTTTCACCTTTCTTCCCACCCAACGGTGACTACAGGGCTGGACACACCATTAAAACCCTTCCACAGCTTCTCTGCCAAAAATATTCATGGAATCACAGAACAGTTTGGGTTGGAAGGGACCTTAAAGCTCATCTCATTGCAACCTGCCATGGGAACAATGCTTTCCACTATCCCAGGTTGCTCCAAGCCCCATCCAACCTGGCCTGAAACACTTCCAGGGATGGGGAGTCCAGTCTCTGGGCAACAAGAGGTTGTGCAACACTCAGCTCTGTTCGGTTTTCAGTAGCTTGTTTTGATATTTGGTCAAACCTCCCCACCTGGGGATGGTTTGTTGCTTGTCCTTGATCTCACTGTCCCCTCCAGAGCGGACTTCATGTACTGTTAGATTTTATTGTTTCTTTCTTCCTGGCGGTTTCCAGTCAAAACTTCTTTGGGTTTTTCCTCAGCAGGCATGTGTTCCAAACCTCTCCAGACTCTCATTTGATTAAACCTTTCCAAAAAAGTGTTTCCCAGCCTGGCTTGCTGGGCTCAGCAGAGGTCTCTCCAGGACAGCAAAACTCAATTTTCCTCCCACACCTTTCAGATGCTGTTGAGAGTTCACCCCTTTTCTGCAGCACTGATGGTATCTGTGCGTCCTGCTTCTCCTCATGGAATGCTGCTGTCTCCTTACACTTTGCCCTTCAAATTGCTTTCTGCCCCTCTGGGCTTTGGATCATTTGGAGATTGGATATGTTTCATTCCATCAGCCAGGCCTTTGATGGAAACAGCGATCAGGATCAAACCCAGAACAGGGAGAGAAGAAAGATTGGCTGGTTTGATCTGAAATCCTCATCACCTGCCCAGCCCTGGTTTCTGAAGGACACTGGTCTGCATCCATGTGTCTACTTGTCTCTAGGTTTCATCCCCTCTTTCCCATGTGGCTGTTGAATCCTGTTCAAAGAAGTTTAGGGAAGGAGTGAAGATTTTTGAGATAATCATTCCTGCAGTGGGAATGGACGACTGCAGAGAGCCTGGCTGTCCTTGGCCAGGGCTGTGAGTGGGTGGGAGGCAGATCAGGGGAGGCTGGAAGCCAAGGAGGGGGAGGGAGTGAAGCTGGTGATGGTTCACCTGGCTGGGTTAGGCCAGGCTTAGCCATGGAGCAGCAGCAGCGTGTGCTGGTCTTCACCCAGCCTGAAGATGAAAGAAAGATAAGATCCCTGGAAGTGTTCCAGGCCAGGTTGGATGGGGCTTGGAGACACTTGGTCTAGTGGAAGGTGTCCCTGCTCATGGCAGAGGGTTGGAATGAGATGAGCTTTAATGTCCCTTCCAACCCAAACCAGTCTGTGACTCCATGAATTTGGAATGAAGGGCTTGCTGGAGTTGCAGAAGTCTTGGGCTCATGGAGAGCAGACAGGGAACCAACCTTCCTTTATTTCACTGCTCACCAATCCCTTGAGATTATCACTTTTTTAGGACTTTTCCCAGGAGCCCCAGCTGGACTGACTGCCCTGTAATTCCCACGTGCTCTTCCTTTCCCTCTCCCTTATTTGTCAGACCCCTCAAAGTCAAACAGGTGTCTGGTAGTGGCTGGGAGATGAATAACTGGCACAGAATCCCACAAAATCCTGAGTTGGAAGGGATCCAGACAGATCAAGTCCAACTCCTGGCTCTACACAGGATAACCCCAAGAATCCCACCATGTGCCTGAGAGCACAGCACGGGGGGAATGGCACCAAACTGTTTTATTCCATCTGCCTTTCTTACATCCCCCCTGACCGCTCTGTGTATGTTTTGCTTCGTGTTTGAGGTAGAACAGACATTTTTCACCACTGAGCACCTTAATAAATGAAAAAGCCTTGACTGCGTCATCCTCTTCCATGCCAAGCTTCATCTTCCCTCTTTCCTGTAAATGAGAACCTGTATTGTTTCTTCTCTTGGCCTTATTCCTAAGGCATTTCCAGTGCCTTTCCTTACTTTATGCTCCCGGACAGTTGCCTCAGGATTTCGTGATGTCCCTTTGAGTTACCAGCCAGATGTGAATGTCTCTGGGAATTTCTTTCTGAGAAGTACAACCTCTCACTTCCCTGAGATCATCCTCTCTGTTGTTTGGATCTATCCATACCTGATGGGATATTTAATAGATTCACAGCCTGGAAATAATTACTACTGTGGCCAAAAAGTGTCAGGCATATCCATGGCTGATTTCAAGAGGGAGATGGCCTGTACTCAAAGGGATTGTGTATCCAGGGCTGGATTTTGAGATTTCTGGGAGCATTATTACAAATATATACAATAATATCCAAATGAGCCAATAAAAACCTCTATTTTCCAACCAATTTATTATTACTTTTAGGTTTTCATATTATTCATAAGTATTTCTTTTCCACTCTAGGAACTCCTGGGGTTTTGCTCTCCCGGGTGAACTGCTGGGACTGGCCTGGAATTTGCACCCAGGAGAATGTCACCCAGTTTCCCACCATTAAGATTTATGGGAAGGGAGAGAAGTCAGTGACATATGATGGCATGTGGGGAACTGAAGAGCTCACCAGCTTCATCATCCTGTAAGTGAGGAGTCCCCACATGGGGAGAGCTGCCAGATCCACATCTGGATACTTCATGATCTGTATAATGGAAATCCCTCCTGGGAAAATAATGCCAGATCTGATTATAGACCTAGTTTGGAAATTAATCTAATAACTTTTTGTGCTTTTCAGTCTTAGGGAACATCTGTTCTTGCACAGCACATCCTTCTGTTGTCACTGTCCCATTTTTTTTTCTGCTGGAATTCCCTCTCTGTTATTTTTATTGGGGATCCCAAGGATCTCAGAGCAACCAGAGTGGCTCAGGGCTGTTCTCTCTTCCTCGTAATCAGCTCCAGTGCCTTTCTCTGTCTGTCCTGCCTTCCCAGATGACTAATTTTTGTCTCTACTGAGGCATGACAGTTGTCACATGGGGCTGGGGGCCCTGTTGGATTGAGGTTGCCCTTTTGGCTCTTCCTCCCAAAGACCCACGTTGTTCCTCTGCCTTTCCATAGGAGCCGAGTTTCCTGCCCGCTGAAACTGGCCACGATGGATGAAGCAGAAGGTTATTTAAGAGGAGAGTTTCCACCTGAGCTGTCATCCCATCGCCACACTTCCCTTCTGGGAGTGTTTAGCACAGCCACAAGTGAAGGTCAGTGTGGTGTTTGTGGGTTAAGCACTCTTCAGCTTCATTCCTGGTGGGAGAGGGATGCTTCCAGGTTGCTTGGAAGTTCACAGCACAGCCTGCCTGGCACTACCCTTTCTAGTTTTACAAAGAGAGGATTGCAGGTCATTTCAGATGTGGGACCTGAGGTCCATACCTTGCTCAGAGGACCTTCAGCTGCCAAGTGTGTTTACTACACCCAGTGTGGGAGCAGTAACTTCCCAACAATCTGTCCCTGTTGTATCTCCTGCCCCTTACCCTGAAGAGTTTGGCTCTGTCCTCTCTGTGAGTCCCTTCAAAATAGTTGTAGGCTGGCATTAAATTCCCTCTTGGCCCCAGATCCATCAGCCATCCATTCTTCACAGCATATTCTTCCTTAAAGAAAGCCCTTTCCACTCTTGGATTCATGGTTATCTTGCTGATTCCTCCTGAAAATGGGGTGGTCCCAGTTCTTCAACACACAATCCAAAACCTTTACTTTTTTAAAAAACTAAACCAGCAGTAAGGTGAAATACAGATTTCCTGCCTCAAAAGGACTGAAATGTGAATAACTCAGTGAAATCCAGTTGTGAATTTTGGAATAGGTGGACACAGAAATGCAAAGCAGAGCTGCTGGAAGGAGCGTCCTGAACTTGTTTGGATTTGTCTCACTCCGTAGTCTCGGTCAGTGCAGTCCTGGGCAGTGGCTGAAACTTGGAGCAGTGACATCTCCCTACCCTGCTTGCTCTGAGTCACTGGGATGGGCTCCAGTATCATCCCTTCCCTGCCATAGCTGTGGTCCAGGATCCACTGGGTTCCCACAGCCCTTTGCAAAAACAGGGAAATGGATCCCAGAGCTGCGGTGATTTTTCATGTGACAATCGTATCTGATGGCAAGGGACAGGGAATAAAGTCAGTCTGGAAAGGGAACATCATGTCGTGTTTCAGGCAAATCATAGAATTATGGGATGGTTTGGGTTGGAAGGGATTTTAAGGATCATTTTTTCCTGCCCCCTGCTGTGGGCAAGGACACCTTCCACTAGCCCAGGTTGCTCCAAGCCCTGTCCAACCTGGCGTTGGACACTTCCAGGGATGGGACAGCCAGAGCTTCTCTGGGCTGGGCTAAAGGTTTTTGGGGATCAGTAAGATTTTCTGCTATATTTACCACATTAGATGGTCCTGAAGAAAACAGGGAATTAGCTGTCAGCTGGCTCAGTGAGCACAGCCCAAGTGTTTTCCAGTTGGTTCCAGACATTCTATTTTGTTCTTATCTCTGGGCGCAGTGGATTCCCTCTGGAGCCCCTCACGTGAGAAAGTAGCTTGGTTTGCAATAAACCAAAGTTCAGAGGCACAACAGAGCTTTAAAATAAAAAATAGTCTGAAAGTTTGATCTTAAGCAAGATCAGAAAGTTCTCCTTTTTTCAAGGCAGTGATTCCTGGGGGAAGCAACTGAGAGGCCGTGGGGTGGGAAGGTCCCAGCTCCACAGTGTGAAGCCCTGGCACAGGTTGCCCAGAGAAGCTGTGGCTGCCCCATCCCTGGAAGTGTCCAAGGCCAGGCTGAACAGGGCTTGGAGCAACCTGGGCTAGTGGAAGGTGTCCCTGCCCGTGGCAGGGGGTTGGAGCTGGATGATCGTTCAAATCACTTCCAACTCAAACCATCCTGGGATTCTCTATAGAAGTTGTTCATCTCCTCCCTTGTGCAAACAAGAGCGTTGGAGGTTTCCAGACAACTCTTTCCCTCTTCCCTCAGGGCATATCCATCCACAATCCGGAACGGCATCCGCAGTCTGGGGTAACTCAGCCGCAGGTGCCAAGGGAGATGAAATTCGGGAAGTTGTTCTCCTCCCATAACCCGGGGGTGTTGGAGCCTCCCGCAGAATGGCCTGAGGGAGCAGAAAACTGGAGCCAGCTGTTCAGGCACCAAACCAGGCTGGAGTCGGGAAAACCACACTGCTCCTCTTATCAACCTGTGGGCTTATCTGGAATTTCCAGTCGTTTTCTCACGGCAAGAATTCCTGCTCTATCCTGCACCAGGTCGTTGGCCATTTCTAGTGAACTGAGACAGAGATGTTCGGCTAAATAAATCCCTGGATTTTTTCCAACCCTTAGCGCGAGGACTATGTTAAGAAGCCCTTTGGTGGGTCTGAGCTAAAAGAGGCTTGTGGGAAAAATCATAATTAATATTTATTAAGAAGAGGGGAATGGTATTATGAGGGCAACGAACGAGCGTTTTCCTGGAAACTTGCAGAATTTTTAGAGGAGCGGTTTGTTTTCTGTGCAGAAACTGGAAGATCCTTGGAAGTAAGACTCTGTCCTAAACCCTGGGGCAAATATTTAAAAATAAACCTGTGTCCTGTGCTGCTCTGGTGCCTCACAGGGCTTGGCAGCATCAGTGGAAGCCAAGTGTGCAAGGAGTGAGAGATGCTCCAGGTGCTGCTGGAGAGCACGGTCAGGAGATTCCTCCTTCCAGAGGGATAAGGGGAGGTGCTCAGATCCTGTCTCCCAAAACTCTGCAGGGATTTTAGACCCTTCCTCACGTGGCAGCTTTGTTCCTTCTTGTTCCCAAGGCAGCTGGGATTCCAGCTCGAGGGATGTGCTGCAGTGCCTGATCAGGTGCCACAGGGTCTTGCAGCAGGGCTCTCAGAGGGACTGATTTCCTAGGAAATATTGAAATAGATTCTTTAGAAGTGCATCTTCTTTGTGAACCTGGGGGGTTTCTGGCACAGAGCTGAGAGGCTGTTGCTATGAGCTGTGCAGAATTACAGGCTGGTGTGTGGCTCTGGGTCTGGCACAGCCCCCAAAATATGGAACAATTTGGAATTGTGAGAGGGAACGAGGATTTCAGCAGGAATGACCCTGATGAAAGGAGTAAACCTGGATTCTGCTGAAGGTTGTCCTTATTTAGAAGAGAATTCCAGCAGCCAGAGCTGCTCCAGGCACTTCAATACGAGCTTATGTCTCCAGGGAGGATTTAAAACCTCTAGACCTGCTCCTTGGAGGAGCCTGGGATGTGAACTTTTCCTTCAACGCTAATTAAATCAGGTAACCAAAGACCAAAAGAGCTGGAAACCAACTTCAAACCTAATCAAGAGTGGTTTCTCTGTATCTCAAGATGAACCAGCCAAACTCTGTCACCAGCTGTGTTGTGTGTGTGTTGTTTCCTACTAAGTACATGGACCTGTTGGAGCAAGTCACAGGAGGCCGTGGAGATGCTCCAAGGGCTGGAGACCTTCTGCTCTGGAGACAGGCTAGGAGAGCTGGGGGTGTTCAGCCTAGAGAAGAGAAGGCTCCTGGAAGACCTGAGAGCCCCTTCCAGGGCCTAAAGGGGCTCCAAGAGAGCTGGAGAGGAACCTGGGACAAGGGCTTGGAGGGACAGGACAAGGGGGAATGGCTTCAAATTGACAGAGGGCAGGGTTAGATGGGATATTGGGAAGGAATTCTTCTTGGGTGTGAGGGTGGGGACACCCTGGCACAGGTTTCCCAGAGAAGCTGTGGCTGCCCCATCCCTGGAATTACTCAAGGCCAGGTTGGATGGGGCTTGGAGCAACCTGGGCTAGTGGAAGGTGTCCCTGCTCATGGCAGGGAGTTGGAATGAGAGGAGCTTTAAGGATCCTTCCAACCCTAACTATCCTGGGGTTCTATGACAACGTCTGAACCCTCGATGGGACACTCCTTAAGGGTCTAAGCTTCCATTTGAAAAGGAAAATAGCTTAAATGACAGTTTATGGTCCCTGTGGGACACAATGGAAAATATAGCTTTGGGTGTAGCTGGAAAAGAGGAGTCAAAGAACCAAAAAGTGACCATTGGTGAGGCAGCCCCGTCTACTGAGGTGAGTCAAAGGTCCCAGGAGCTTGGGCTGGCCCGTCGTGCCGTGACAGTGAATGTTCTGAGGAACACAACTGGTGTCTGACTGATCTCACTGAAGTTATAAAGCAACATATATCATGGCTGTATCTGAGACAGAACCTTGATTCTCAGCAAAAACCTGCCTTCTCCAAAGAGGGACATTTCTCACTCTCCCTAAGTCAGAAGAGCCTTTTCGGTTGCTCTCGGTTGCTCAATCCAAAGGAGGAGGAGTGGTAGTGGTGTTGAAATCCGCCCTGTTCTCACCCCACCTTTGGCAGCAGCTGTTTGGATCTCTGGTCTCTCTGACTGCATTGCACAAGCTCACACACAGTGCTTTGCATGTTCCCACAAAGCTTGGCTTTCCCGTGGATCCAACTGCCGAAAACCAGGGCTTGGAGTGACCTGGGCTAGTGGAAGGTGTCCCTGCCCGTGGCAGGAGGTTGGACTAGATGAGCATTAAAGTTCCTTCCAACCCAAACCATCCTGGGATTCTTTGAAAACTGAGGCTGTTTTATAAGGGAATAAACCAGTTCTGGAGTCAGCTTCCTTCTGGGGCTCTGCTCTCAGTCTCAGCTGTGACAGATCAAAAGAGCCCCGAGCTGCTCCTTCCCCATCCTATGACAGTCCCAGCCTGCTCAGAGGAACTGGATAAAACCAAGGCACTCGTAGGAGAGGTTGGTTTATCTCTGGGCTCTTAACACTACTCCTGTAAAGTCATCATCTGTCATTTCCCAAAGGTCACTGGGATTAGTAAGATTTCTGTTTGGACTTATAATTGCTCCCGTTCCTGAGAACACTTACATGGACTTAAAGCCCTTAAAGACATTTCATTTTCCAGCAGTTCCTCTACCACGAAACCTGGAAACACAGGGCTGGTGACTGAAGAGCAAACCCTCTTCTCAGAATGGGAATTTTCCTCTCATCCTTGGTCACTGCCAGCTCCTCCTCCCATGGCCCGTGGCCCTGAGCTGCAGCCATTTCTCATGAGCCTCTAATCCCGGTTTCATTCCCGACAGTTCGCCGTGGGAGGGTGTTACGTGTGCAGGCATCCATTGGTTTCCAGGAGGAACCTCAACACCTCCCTTTCTATTGTTTATTCTTGTATTTTTATCTTTTTTTTTTTTTTCTCCAGCCAGGGAAGCTTTTGAAGAGGCGGGAAACATCCTAAGTGGCCACGTAATGATGGGGATGTATTTTGAAGATGATGGCTTGGCTTTGTAAGTTGTTTCTCTTTTTCCCTGGGAATTATTCAAACTGGTCTGCATTTAGAGAAAGGCAGTGCCTGGAGCAAGTGTCACTGGCCAGGCTGAGTGACTTAGTCCTGCAGGGAGACTGGGAGATTGCTCAGGACTCATCCCAAGGGAGTTGTGACCTTGGTTCTGCCACTGATTCTCAGCCTGTCCATGGTCAACTCACTCAGCCCTGTTCAGTCCTCCAGCCCTGCCAGCCCCCCTGGATCTGGTTGTGTTCCTCACACAAACTTCTATGGAGGGGAAAAACAGGCTGGAAAAACTATACCATCAGTGTGTGAGGGAATAAAAAGAGCTCTGCCCTTCTCTTTCCATCAGGAAAAAGTGGTGGATTGTCCCTGGCTTTCCTCTTTGTGCAGTCCCTTCACTTGCTCTGATGGCTTCCCCCAGTTGGCAAGAGCAGCCAGGAGAGGGGCTGTGGAGTGGGCATTGAGCTGGGAACAGGAAAAGGCTTTGGAAGTCTGGAAATAAATGCTGTCTTGCCATGGAGCTGCCTTGGAGTTTTGGTCTCATCCAGCTTCCCTGTGGGCTCTTGCATCTAGCTGGGAGCTGCCAGGGATAGGGAGGAATCTACCTCTGTCTTTTCATCCTCTTACCATGGATCTTTTTTCCCTGATAGATGTTCCCCCCTTATCCCTCCCCCTGGCAAGGGCAAGATGTTGCCACCATTTCCAGACAGAGCTTTGGGAGGAAGAGTGCTGGAAAAACACAGCAGCCTTCCTCCTGCACACATGGTGAAGGCAAAGTCAAGGCTTCCTTGGCCAATTCCTGGTGGAATAAGTATCGGTTGCATCCCTAACTGTGAGCCAAATTGGAGCTTATGGGATCTGAGCACTTAACTGCGTCATTAAGATTCCAGCAAGGGGCAAAGTGCTTTGGATTAAGAGTGTGAGAGATGCTTCAGTGCCTAGGAAAGCAGGGAGATCCAGGGGGAATCTTCAGCTTCTCATTTCCCTGAGGAATTAGCTATCAAATCAGAGTTAAAAATCCCAGAAGGTCCTTGGCCTGTTTTCCAGGTGTGGGTTTAACAGCCTGTAATGCAGCAGGGAATTATTTTCATTAGTTTCCTACGGATGTGATGCCTCCCTCAAGAGACACGGGAATTTCTGTGGTGTAAAAAGACCTTGGGAATACTTCTCCAGCAACCAAACTGGGCTCCATGCTTGGATCTTGGAAGTGAGGCAGTGCCAGGCTTGTTGGGATGGGAGATCACTGGGCAGGTCCCAAAATCATAACCCCCCAAGACTTTTCTTCCCTAAGGATCTCAGCTCAGCTGATAAAGGGGAAAAAGCAAAGGAGGGGAGGATCATCTTACAAGGTACCAGCAGAAAAAGCCTGTGTTCTCTCACCACTGACACATGCAAGAACAGACCTCCCTGCTCCTATTCCAGGAGTCTCCAGCCTGCTCCTGTTTAGCTGGAATATTTAGTACAGTTTATATTGATACTCCTTCTGCCAAATTTGGATTTTGGCCGTGATTTGTGGGTGAAGCTACTGTAGCTGATCATCTTCTCAACTGTAAGTAGAAAGTAAACACTTACAGGAATTCCTTATGCAAGAGCCAGGCTCACTTCCCTTCTTGAGAAAAAGAAAAGCTATTCCTCTGCTCGAGGCTCAAGGAGAAAAATATTTGTGGCTCCCAGGTCACGGAGAGCTGATTCCCCTCTTTCCAGAGAAAGAGATCTGCAGGAAACACAAAGGTGTTGTTGGCAAAGCTGTTTGCTCAGCAGGCACCTGCTCTGCTGGTCACTAATGAGGGGGAAAAAGGCATTGAGGAAGAAATGCTTTGAATGAGGTCGTTATTTATTTCCACATCCATGTCTCAGGTTCCTGCCAAGCATTTGTTTGCAGATGTTTTTGATTTAAATGCAAGACTCGTGTTACCCAATGAATGGCCCTGCTGTATAAATAGAAAGCTGTCCCAGGCAACAATACAACCCCTCAGTACCAGGAAGATGGGAAGGGATTTCAGGGTAGACTCTGCCTGGGGAATTTGGTGGTTTGCTGGCAGTATATAAAAAATTTCCTTATAGAATCATGAAATAGAATCCCAGAGTGGTTTGGGTTGGAAGGGACCTTAAATCCCACCTCATTCCACCCCCTGCCATGGGCAGGGACACGTTCCACTAGACCAGTTTGTTCCAACCTGGCCTTGGGTACTTCCAGGGATCCAGGGGCAGCCACAGCTTCTCTGGGCAACCTGTGCCAGGGCCTCACCACCCTCACAGACCCATGAAAGGCTGCTGAACAAGTTGATGTACTCTAGACACAGGGAGCAAGAGTCCTCACCTCCTCTCAGCCATGACCAAGCCAGAGAATCTCTTTAAAACCTGTGGAAGTTTAGGAAGTTCAAAATCCCTGAATTAATTTTTTTTTTTAAGGTTTTGCCACTCTTAATGAATGGTAAATAGAGGTTAATTTGCAAAACAGCACAGAGGAAAGTTGAGGATCTTCCTCACAGCTCAAAGGATTCTCAGAGGTGTGAGGCTCAATTCCATAGGAGCTGGACATCATGGAAATACCAGCAGTTTCCTCCACTTGCTTTGTCATTGATGACCTAAAGAAATCCTTAGAGGGTGGTGAGGCCCTGGCACAGGTTGCCCAGAGAAGCTGTGGCTGCCCCTGGATCCCTGGAAGTCTCCAAGGCCAGATCGGACAGGGCTTGGAGCAACGTGGGCTAGTGGAAGGTGTCCCTGCCCGTGGCAGGGGGTGAAACAAGGTGGTGTTTAAGATCCCTTCCAACTCAAACCATTCTGGGATTCTTGGATTCTATTCCTACTTCTCTTTCCTTTTCACTTCCAAGGTTGGGTGGTGCAAGCACCCACCCAGGGCTTCACTCTGCCTCCCAAGCCAAGGCAAACAGAAGGTCTCAGACTCTCAGATTCAGAAGGACTCTCTGTCCCTCCAAGGGACACAACTCACACAAAATAAGCACCAGGAGATCTAATTTTTGGCTTAGGGAACAAGCCAAAAATTTTGGTGAAGTCCAGCCCCACGTTAGAGCAACATCCCCAGGCTGCACCCACAGACTCTTGGGGGAGTAGCTCATGCTTTGTTCCTCAGTGCTCTTCAGATAACAGGGTTCAAGGGTTTTAAAGAAAAGCTGAGAAAGTGGAAAAAGCAAAATTAGGAGAAGTCTGAGCAGTGAAAGGGCAGGAGGGACATCAAGATGGGAGAGCAGTTTTCTGGAAGTTTGAGGAACTTCAGCCCTGCAGGCTCCAGATGTCACTGCTCAGAGGAAGGGTGAGACAGAGGAAATCAGTGGCCTCAGCAGTTTTTCTGGGGCATGTCTAGTTTATTTTTCTAAGGCTGCTGGAAATTTTTCAAAGGTCATGACACCAGAATTCAGAGAATCACAGGATGGTTTGGATTGAAGGGAACTTAAACCTCATCTCATTCCACCCCCTGCCATGGGCAGGGACACCTTCCACTATCCCAGGTTGCTCCAAGCCCCATCCAACCTGGCCTGGAACACTTCCAGGGGTGGAACTTCCCTGTCCCTACTTGTCCCCAGGAGGATGCCAGCTCTGTCTGCAGTGCATTTGGTGTGTGTCCAGTTCTCCAGCCAATCCTTGTTGCCATCCCTCTTTCCCAGATCCCGTAAATACTCCGTGTCCCCCCCAGCCCTCCTCCTTGCCCGGAGCGGAGGTCGGAGCGTGGAAGGCATCTCTTTGTCCAAACAGAGCGTGCAGGACATGGTGCAGATGATCAGATATGAACTGCTGGACATTTTTGTAAGTAAAAGAGAATAAAAGTGTCCTTTTCCCCTGATTGCAGCACGGAGCTCTGCAAAACAAACATGTCTGCTCGTTACTTTCATCATGCTGAGTTTGTTTTCGAATTTTATGGCTTGGATCGGGGAGTCTGGGCAGAAATCTGCTGTTTGCTGGGTGGTCTCGGGGGAGGAGACCCTGGAGGTGATGGAATGGCCTCGTAGTCACTGACCTGCTGCTGTGGTGGCTTGGCCTCTCGCAGGCTCTGCTCCCAGCCTTTTCCACGTGCCTTTGGAAGACTGGTTGTAGCTGTAAGACATGGATCTGGGATGAGCTGGCCTTGCTTCTCCTCTGCTCACGCCCACCTTGTCCCAGCTGCTCCTCTGGACTTGACGTGTGATGGGCAGGGTTGGGCATATTCATCTCCAACGTGCACCAGAATCCTAGCACCCAGTTGTTTTCCAGCCCTTGGATACCCCACCCTTGCTTAACCTCTGCACCCCTCCTGTAAGGACAGAAAGTCAAATTTTCCCCTTTTTTTTTCCTCCCCATAAACCCCAACTTCTTGTTTTGATGTCTTGCAGCCCGAAATCACCGTGCAAAATCTGCCCCAGTACTTGCAGCTCACCAAGCCCTTCCTCATCCTGTTCAGTGACGGTGACATCAGTAAAATGGAAAGCAAGGAAATGCTGAAGCTGGCAAAAGGAAGACCCCAGCAGGCATTTGTGGCTTGCTGGTTGAACCTGTGAGTGTGCGAAAACCTCTCTCCTCCTTTCCGTTCGCTCGCTCTGAGCATTTTCAGGGCGAGGAAAAAAAACCTGAGGCTGCAATTACTGAAAACACGAGCTGGCAATTTGATTATTGGGTCTGAAATGATCATGAGTTGGGAGGTCAAGCCACTTAGCAATGATTCAGTCTGTGTTCTGGGCAGCTGCAAAATTGCCTGACAAAGTTAAATTAGTAAATGTTTAATTGATTGCAGAAACAATTTTCGATAGAGTAAAATGCTCTCAAGGATGTTGTGTAGTAGCTTGACCTTGGGTCTGGTGTTATTTGTATTTTTGTTGCACGTGGGAGTAAAAGAAGAAAAGAAATTTGCCCTCCTGGAATGTCTTATGGTGATTTTCCACCAGCAATTAGAGGGAATGACTGGTCATTGACTGGGAGAAGAAAGTTCAGCCAGAAGAAGCCCCACAAAGAAAACTTCAAAAATATTCAAGAAACAATGAGTCCAAGAGCTAAGAAATAGAAGGTTGCAGGAAAGGGGATTTTTTTATAATCCTCTCCTCCCTAGTTGCATTTTTAATTTTTTAGCCTCTCTTTGTTTTGCCCAAGCCCAGAGACACCTCAGTGACTTAATCATAACGTGCTTTGAAGTCTGGGCAGAGCCGTCCAGCGTGGGCTGGGTTGAGCTATTGGGGAATGCACATGTTTTCAGAGAGCAGGAGATTTGTTTGCCAGTAAAGCACAAGAAATGAGTGCCCTGGAACTTCCCCACCTACGCATCAGCCCCTGCTCTCCCTCCCTGACAAACTCCCTATAGGGAGTCTCTGTCCTTTCAGGGGGTCCTGTGGTGTCCCTCTCCTTGGGGGGGATCACTGTGGGATCCTTGTCCTGGCATTGGGGTCCCTGGTCTCATGTGGGAGGTCCCTCTACTTGTAGGGCTTCATTGCTACTTCCTCATTCTTGCAGAGGGTCTAAACCCACTGTAGGGTGTCTTTGAACTCATATGAGGTCCCTGTCCCTGAAGAAGCATCCCTGCCCTCTGAGGGGGTACACAGGGGACTCCAGCAGATGAAGGGAGCAGGGTGTGCCTCCCACAGGGAGCCACATCCCAGGGCAGGGCCCTCCTGGGGACAGCCAGGATGGAAGGGGACAAGGAGCCGCCTGAAAACTCCGGTCTGTGGGACTCCCGGGCAGCCCCAACACAGACCAACAGCTGCTGCAGTCTGGAAAATCCCACACAGCCAGATGGAAGAGGGCATTGGAGGGGGACAGGGCAGGAGGAGGTCACTGTGAGGAGAGCAAGGAGGAATTAGCAGGAGCTGAGATCTGCAGAGAATGAAATGCTGAAGGTGGCACTGTCAGGCTGCTGCCAGGGGTAAAATATCCCCTTCCTCTCTTTGGGCAAGAAACTGGAGGGGACCTGTCTGTAAGTGCAAGAAATCAGTCTCAGAATTGCAGAATGGTCTGGGTTGGAAGGGACCTTAAAGGTCATCCAGTTCCACTGCCCTGCCATGGGCAGGGACACCTTCCACTAGCCCAGGTTGCTCTAAGCCCCGTCCAACCCAACCTGGAACACTTCCAGAGATGGGGCAGTCACAGCTTCTCTGGACAACCTGTGCCAGGGCCTCCCACCCTCACAGCCAACAATTCCTTCCCAATATCCCATCTAACCCTGCCCTCTGGCAGTGGGAAGCCATTCCTTCTTGTCCTGTCCCTCCATGCCCTTGTCAAAAGTCCCTCATCCTAGAAAGAGGATCTCATTCCTGTGGCAAGAGCCAGCTCAGACCTGGAGCATCACTCAGCCTGAAAACAGTTCCAGAAGGGCTCAGCATCTTCATGGGCTTGCTGTCCCTCTCTCTCAATGTCACTCTCTGTCACTTGGGGAAGTTGCCATCCCATCCCTGCCTCTGGAGAAGCCCCAGTGGCTGGACCACCTGAGCACAGCCCTCTGCATCAGCTCCTGCCTTTCCATCCCTGTGGAATTGCTGCTGCTGTGGGACAGTGGCAGCAGCTGGGCTGGAAGGAGCTGGCAGCTCTCCCTGCAGACAGGGACTAACCCCGGGGGGCTGCGGGAACCTGTCATGCTCCAGTCTCACCTGTTCTTAAAAACTTAAGGTGGAGAACATTTCCCACCTTCCTACAGAGTTTTCGCTGCTCAAGGATTCTTTGTGCATCCAATTTCCTGTCCATTCCCTCTCTGTTGGATCCAAATAGGTTCCTTAAGGCACTGAGCTTATTGAGCTTAGAATCATGAATGGTTTGGATTGGAAGGGGCCTTAAAGACCATCTCATTCCAACCCCCTGCCATGGGCAGGGACACCTTCCACTATCCCAGGTTGCTCCAAACCCCATCCTACCTGGCCTTCAACACTTCCAGGAATGAGGCTCCTACAGTCCCACAGGCAAAACTGGGCTTTGTTGGATGTTACCCAAGGGATTTGGTGCTTGCTTGGCTCTTAGCGTTGCTATGCTCCCAAACCTGAATCTCCTCTTCCCAACAGGAAGAAGACTCCAGTGGGATATGGGATCCTGAGGACGTACTTTGCCGCTGTGCCTTCGCTGCCCGTGCTCGTCTGGGTGAACCTCCACGCCGGGGGTCAGGTTTTCCAGTTCCCACCAGAACAGTCCATCACTGAAGTGAACATCTTGTCTTGGCTGGAGAAGGTCCAAGCGGGACTGGAGACTCCCAGCTGTGAGTGGACACAGGTTTATAACGTTCCTAAGCACACACTGTGAGCTCCAGTCTGTTTATGAGAAGACACTACATGCAATAAATTGTCTGCCCTGGAATTTAATGATGGAAAAACTAGCTCTGCTAGTCAGGGCTGGAGAAGTACAAATAGTTCAGCCAGGAGACAATACCCACACTCACAAGTTTACTCTGGGACTGTTTAATGTTCAGAGCCAAACGTGAATAGTTGGGAATCGACATCTTTTCCCTGTGAAAATCCCCAAACGTTCTGTGCTCTCCCATTGCTCCAAACAGACCTGAAGCAGAGCTTGCTATTAAAACATCTCCCAACTCCCAGTTGTCAGTGTAAGAAACAGCTGATCTTCAGGCACCTCCTAGCATTTTTTTTTATAGGAAGGGATAAGGAAGCTGGTGTCTTGCTGTGGTCTTTGGGACATAAATGGTTGGCACATTCTGTGAAGCTTTTCAATGCCTTGATCAGCCTGAGGAAGCCTTGGAAGAAGGCAGCAGGGATATACCTTCCTTGAGAAAGCTGGAGAGGCACTTCAGACAAAGGTCTGGAGGGACAGGACAAGGGAGAATGGCTTCCCATTGAGAGAGGGCAGGGTTAGATGGGATATTGGGAAGGAATTGTTGGCTGTGAGGGTGATGAGGCCTTGGCACAGGTTTCCCAGAGAAGCTGTGGCTGCCACATCCCTGGAATTACTCAAGGGCAGATTGGACAGGCTTGGAGCAACCTGGTGTGGTGGAAGGTGTCCCTGCCCATGGCAGGGGGTTGGAATGAGATGGACTTTAAGGTCCCTTCCAACCCAAACCATTCTAGGACTCTGTGATTCTTATGTGTTATGAGTAGCCATGAAATGCTACAGGGATCTTGGGAATTACTGGCTGCCAGCCTGCTCCAGGCTCTGGAAAGGATATGAGGTGACTACACTTATATTTAAATATTTCAAAATGAGTCTTTCAGAGCAAATGTTTCCAAATGCTGGCGTGAACTTGGTGGGGTAGGGTGTGTAGGCTGTTGCTGGAGCTGAAGGCACCGTTTCTGACCCAATTCTCCTGTGAGAACCCCATGAACCAGCCCTCCTCCCACTCCTTTTTCCGTTTCCACTGCTGAGGACACCTGGCTGCCATGTAGGTCTCTAGGTAGGGACCTTAGTTTTCAGGTCAGCTCGTGTCTGAGCATCTCACCACATCCCAAGATCCAAGGGCATGGCTCAAGGACAGCCTTGGCCAGCTCCAGTAAACATGAATTCACCCCTTGGCTGGTTTAGTTTGGGTGGCAATATGAGTTTTGGAGGAAAGAGGGTGCCCAGGGAAGTTGTGGCTGCCCCATCCCTGGAAATGTTCAAGGCCAAGTTGGGTGGGGCTTGGAGCAACCTGGTCCAGGGGAAGGTGTCCCTGCCCACAGCAGAGGAGTGGAATGAGGTGATCTTTAAGGTCCCTTTCAACCCAAACCTGGTTCAACCCAACTTGGGTCAACCCAAGTCTGGGATTTTACAATTTTATCATCTTTAAGAAAAGATTTTTAATTTTGTATTTCCTGAAAGAGCAAAAAAAAAAAAGGGAATTATCCCTTTGGAGGATGAGGCATAACTCTTTAACTTACCGACATGGGACTGTATTTGCTCCTCAGGTACCTTGTCCGAGGAGGACTGGAAACCGCCGCTCCCTGCTTACGACTTCCTTCAGATGATGGAGGCGGCCATGCCCGAGCTCCCCCTCCACACTTCCCACCACCCTGGGGACGTGCCAGCGCAGCATCCACCCGAGAACCCAAGAGGGGACACTGCCACCCGGGAAGAGCCACCCCAGGAGAGCGCGGCAGGGAAAGCTGGATCCCCCGGGAGGGACCTGCGGGGCACAGCCCCGAGACTGGCGGCCAGGGAGAAGCAGGGCAGGAGACACAGCGAGCTCTGAGGGCTGGGGCAGGGAAATGTGGGGCTGCCCACGGGAACCTCGCGCTTTCCCAGCCCTCCCTGGGCCTCTGCACCAAGGAGACAAGTGGTTTGAGCTGTAAGTGAGTGGTGAAGGGGTAAACCAGCCCCCTGCTGCAGCGTGTTTCCAATGCCAGAGACGTGTCTGTACATCCCACATGTTGCTCCCTGGCTGCTGTTGGGAGCTCCTCATGCAACGAACTACACTGGGAAAGACAAATCAGCACAGCCCTGCTCTGTAGTTTCCCTAAATCTCACAGAGTCACTTTGGGAAGGGGTGAGTGATTCCAAGATAAAAAGCCGGTTTCCTCCCTGGTCTAAGTAGGAGCTCTACAGATGGGCGTCAGCAAGTCCTGCAATTCCATCTGCACCATCTGAACCATGTGGAGCCAGGATGGCCAGTGTTCCACCCACTCCTGGGCTGCTCCAACCAGCACCTGCTTGTGCTTACACCTGACTTGTGACCCAAACTCGTGAGTGTGTTCATCCTTGGGGGTAAGAGAAGGATCTGGTTAAAGCAGATTTGTTACTGAGGCCAGAGCTCAGCTCACACAACAGCCCTGAATAGCTGGGACAAAACTCTGCCAGCAAATCCCGAGGGTGGGCAGCTTGGGAGATGGCTTTCCTCACTGCTGGCATTTTCTTGGGCACAAGCCCAGGAGGTTATTTGCAGCCTCGGTTTTTCTTTGCTCTTGGTGAGAGCGGCGAGGTTGGTGCTTCCTGAGCTGGGAATGGTGCTGGGAGTGAGGTCTGTGGAAAGCCCAGGACTGTGGAAATGAGGGGAGGGAGATGAAGGGCATCTGGACCCTCCCAGGATGGGATGGAGCTGCTTCACATCCATGATTAGATGAGGAGATGCAGAACCTGGGGAAGTGGCTTTCCAGCCTTTGCCCATCTCCTGGGGACAACAAATGCCAGAGGGTTGGAACTAGATGGTCTTTAAGGTACCTTCCAACCCAAACCATTCTGGGATTCTGTGATCATCCCACCCCCTTCAATAACAATCTCCCTTCCACAGCACCCCTGAGATGTACTGGGAGGGTCAGACCCTCCTCCTTCTCCTTAGAGCTCTGAAATTCCCGGGAAGGGGAAAATTGATGGTAATGCTGAGAGTGTTGTAAACTGTGTTTCTCATCCTGCAAACAGCCCACATGGTTGGGAGTATTTTGAAATGCCCAGAAATAGATCATTAGTTCTGGGCTCTCCTGGAAGCCCTTAATTGAATCAGACCAGTTTTGGACTGAATGACAGGCTTTGAGTCAAAATGTATATACTTAAAGGAATAAACTGCGGCATGCTGATCAGAGGCAGTATTCCCAAGGGAATGGGAAGGTCAGGGTGTGAACAGAACCTCTGTGAGTTCCCGTCATTTCTCTGCTCTATAAGGTCCTCGCGCTGCTGGACCCCATGAACTGTACATTGGTCATTTCCCGTCCTGTTCCTAATCACAGAATCCCAGAATGGTTTGGGTTGGAAGGGACCTTAAAGCCCATTTTGTTCTACACCCTGCCATGGGCAGGGACACCTTCCACTGTCCCAGGTTGCTCCAAGCCCTGTCCAACCTGGCCTTGAACACTTCCAGGGATGGGGCATCCACAGCTTCCCTGGGCAATATGTTCTAATGCTTTACCACCCTCACAGGGAAAATTCCTTCCCAGTATCCCATCTAACCCTGCCCTCTGTCAGGTGAAGTGCAATACTTGGGTTTGTCATCAGTATCTTAAATAAACTCCATCCTGAGTAGACTCGGTCTGCATCTGTCCTGGGCGCTGGGTGGTGGGAGCAGGGGCTGCTGTCCTGGGGTGGCAGCAGCAGGATCCCTTCCTTCCACGGGGGTTTGTGCAGGACAAGGAGCATTCCCACATCCCCGCTCTTGTCCACGTGTCCTTTCCCAGCCGCAGCCCTTCTCTAGTGCCGGGTCGGGGCGGGAGTTTGTCACTAGGGGTCAGTGCCACATCTCCGTTGTGGCTTCACGAGTCGCCGCCTCTCCCGGTGCTGCTGGATTGACGCTGGAGCTTTGCCACCGAAGGGATGAGAGGTCAGAGATGGCTTCCCAGGGAGATCTTGTGGGGAAGCTTTTTGCTTTCCGGGAGTCCTGGCTCTGCTGGCTTCACCCCCCATCAACAACGGGGTCCATCAGCTTGAACCTCCCAGGTTGGGTTGGGGTGCCAGGAGTCCTGAGCTGAGCCCACTTTGCCAGTGCCAGTGTGGTGACCTGGGAAGGGATGTGCTTGTCCATGTCCTGCTCCTACCATCATCCAGCTGGGTGGGCAGCTTGAGGTATCTTTGAGTTTGTTGGGGTTTTATTTTTCAATACAAAATATCTTTTTCATTGTGTAGCACCAGCAGGAACTTGGGTTGGAAGGGACCTTAAAGGTCATCTTGCTCCAGCCCCTGCCATGGGCAGGGGTACCCTCCACTATCCCAGATTGCTCCAAGCCCCATCCAGCCTGGCCTGGAACACTTCCAGGATGGGGCAGCCACAGCTTCTCTGGGTAGATGGGGAAATCTGTGGGGTCAGATATGTACTGGGATGTGTAGGGACAGGCAGATGTTGAGGATATTGGGGCAGTTTGATGGTGGTCTGCATCCCACAGTGCTCCATCGCCGGAGGAAACACTCCTGCACTGTTTGGAACAGCTCTGGCTCTGGGGTGGAAAGAAACTCTCAGTGGGTGTTTATAGAACCAGAGTCACAGAGTGGTCTGGGTTGGAAGGGACCTTTAAAGGGCATCCAGTCCAACCCCCTGAATGGGCAGGGACACCTTTCACTGGACCAGGTTGGCCCAAGCCTCGTCCAAGCTGGCCTTGAATTACGACTTGGAGTGAGAAGCGAGTCGGAGGTGGGAGAGCTCTGGCTCTGGGAGGCAGCTGGGAGGGGTGGAGCAAATCCCACCAGGCTGGAGGATTGGGATGACTGGGATGCTGTCCTACTCCCTAGGCAGCAGGAGGCAGCCAGGGATCACCAGGATACATGTACATCAACATCTCTCCCTGTGTCAGCAATGCTGGTGCTGAGGTGAGGTGAGATCTCAAGAATGCTGATGTTATCAGCTCCTTCTTCAACCATTTAACAACAAAAGATGTGTTTGTCTGGGTAAACCACAGATCTGAGTCCCCTGGTGATGCTGCTGGGGTGCAGGCTGAGCTGGAGATTTCGTGACAGATATGGATGGACTGTTTACAGCTTTAGACCAAACTTCTTTTGATGGGACTTTATCTCAGCGCTGCTCCAAAGGTGGCCGTTTGGATGTGCTTCAGGAGCCTTTCAGGGCGTGTTTAAATGTCAGGGGGTTGATTAGAAGATAAAATGTCAGGGGTTGATTAGAAGATAAAATGATGATAAACATGCACATAAAAAAAAGGATTTATGTGCTTGTCCTAGAAGGCAAAACAATTTATTGTCCAAAACAATAGGAAATTCTCTGTGTTGGTCCCTTCCAACTCAGGATGTTCTGCGGTTCTCTGATCCCTCACCATCCTCAAGGACTCCTACAAAACCATCATCACCTGTTAGGAGGGAGGAAGGCTTTCAGCAGTGCTCCCTGCAGGGCAGGGGGAATACTAAGGGTGTGTGTTTTGTTTTCCATGTTTAAAGGCTTTTAGAGGAAGGATTATGGAGGTGCCTGCTGGTCTCCAAACCATGGGACATGGGAAGCAGCCGCGGTGTTTCTCCCAGCTTTTCCACCCTTTGAGCAAAACGAGGGTGGTGAACGACAAGTCCTTGCGTTGGAAGGTGGATTTTCCAAATTGGCTGTTCCCAGCCCATCCTGGACCACTGATGGCCACAGTCCCTCCCAGCAAGCCTCCCTCCAAGGCCGGGCTCTCCTCTGGCTGTGCCATGGGGATGCAGCTGCAGGACGACGGAACGGACGGCTGCAGCAGGGAGGAGGCAGGAGAGGACACTGTCCCCAGGAGGGAGATGCTGCAGGGCAGGAGCAGGGTCATGGGAAGGACAGATCTGCCTGGATGGATTCCGGCAGCCCTGCCAGGATGTGGAGCAGGACAAGACCTGGTGAGCTGGCTTGTGTCCCTTGAGCTCATCGGTGCCTGGTGCTGTGTGGGGACAGGGAGGCTGGCAGGGCTGGGGGATGGTGGGAACCAGCCACTCCATCCCATCTGGTGGCTCAGCCTGGCAGAGATGCTCTCCCTGCAGGGCAGGTTTGTCTCCAGCAGGGCTTGGCCACGATCCATGTCCCAGGGCACCCTCCCCTGCCAGCGGCGGCGGAGCCGCGTCCGGGACTGTTTGTCTGGAGTTGCCGGGCGAGGTTGGTCTCCTGCTGAGGGTTTCTGGAATCGCCTGGGCCAGACCTCAGCCCACCCTTGGGGGCATCCAGGTTTACAAGGGTGATGCAATCCATCCTGGTGGCCTGGGGCTGTGCTCCCTGTGACTTTGGCATTGCCTGAGGGGGTGGGAAAAGGATCCTGTGGCTCCGCAGTGCCTGGGGTGTCCGTCATTGCTGGCACGTCCCACTGGCCAGACCCAAACCAGCTCCCTGAGTCCACCCCTGTTAATTTGGGGACCAGCCTGGGGGAATCTGGGGACAAACAGGCAGACAGATGTTGGTCCAGGGGTGGAATGGGAAGCAATTGATGCCCTATTGGCACAGTCGGAGGTGGCTGAGGAGCTGCGCTGGGGAAAGAGAGTGCAGGGGCAGGATGGAGCTGGGATGTGAGATGAGGGGTGGCAGCTGAGCAGGATGTGGTTCCTCATGGCTCTTCCACCATTGCTAAAAATACAACAGGCCCAGGGAAGAATCCCCAGCCCCCAGCCTTTAGCTTGCAAGGTGGCCGTGATGGGATCTCCATCCCTTCCGCCCCGTGCCCAGTGTGGGCAGGGATTGGGTCTCAAGGACACCACTGGCTCCGTCCTCCTGGAGCCAGAGATTGAGATGGAGCTGGGATGAGCAGCCCAAGCCATTTCCCCATAGAACCCCTTCTCTCTGTATTTTCCCTTCCCAACAGAGGTGCTCCACCTCCAGCATCCTCTGGGACTACACCCACGGCTACGGCGTCCTCTGTTCCCAAACTGGGTCTGTGCTGGGACCTCACTGCCTGTGACTCTCACACCCAGGGGGTGAAGTCCAAGTCCAGGCTGGAAGAGCAGCAACCACGACGGACCATTCCATGGTGATCCCTTCACAGTGTCTCTCCTCCTGTCACTGGAAGGGGGTTCTGTGGGGCTGGGAAGGTGGCACATCCCCGGCGCCACGTCGCTGGCTCCATTGTTCATTGTTCCCCCCTGGCTCTTGGAGCCGGCCTGGAGACGGGAAGCGATAAGTGGGGAGAGGGCACCGCTGCGGTTCCTGCGCTCCAGCAGGTTATTTCCCGACCTCTCCTTAGGTAAACTCAGCCCTTGGCCTCCCTTGGAGTTTGCTTTGCTGTCCCGCTCTCCTGCAGCCCGGCGTGGGGCCCAGGGGAGCAGCCTGGCTCTATTAATAGCCCCTGGGATTGCCCAATCCCTCCTGTGTGTTGAAAGAGCGGCTGCAACACCGTCATTCAGTCCCTGGTGGCAACACACAGACCAGTTCCCCACAAGGGCTGTGCTGGGAAGGCTCCCAGACCCCAAAGGCAACGCTCGGCTCTCCAGCAGCATGGGGAGGTGGGGAGAAGCCTTTGCTCCATAGGATGGGGATTTCTTGGCTCGCTTGAGACACAGATAATGGTATCACTAACCTTGGTGGTGTTCTCCCTGTGGGCCACTGCCCAAACTCCTGGGCTGGATCTGTAAAGAGTGAAAACCAGGACCCTCGGAGAGGGCAAAGCCATGGAATCGTGGAGTCACGTAAGTTGGAAAAAATCTCTGAGGTCACGTTCCCCCAGCACTGCAAAGTCCCACCAAATCATGTCCCCAGGGGCCACATCCACACGGCTTTTGAATCCCTCCAGGGATGGGGACTCCACCACTGCCATGGGCAGACAACCTGTGCCAGGGCTGGACAACCTTCCCTAATATCCAATCTAAACCTCCCCTGGTGCAGCTTCAGGAGGTTTTCTCTGGTCCTCAGGGCTGAAACAGACTCCTGGGAATGAAATCCATGGTGTCCCTAATCCCAGGCTCTTGCTCCATGTGCAGTCCTGCCTGGAGGAGAGTGGAGAGCAGAGCCTCGGTGCAGCGCATGGAGCATCTCCTCAGGCTCCTGCTGAGTTTTAAGTCTTGGAGTCTCCTGGAGTTGGGCTTGTGAGTGACCCACGTTGGGGAGGGGGAGCTTTGGAGGGCTGGGTTACCCTGGAGGTGTGTTCTGGGTGACTCTCTGTGGATCCTGGCCCTGCTGTGGGGAGATGGGTGGGAGAAGTGGCCCACAGGGAGAGGTGGGATCCTGGATATGGATGTGTGAGGGGTGTTACATCTGGGAGAGTTTAGCTCAGCACAGCAGTGAGCAGGGGAGGGAGCCCCAGCTGTGAGGCACTAACACCAAGGCAAATATTTGGAAAGGCACTCGCTGCCCAAAAATAGCTGGAAAAGCTTTCAGGAGCAAAGCTGGAACGGCGTCCATGGACAGCAGCCAGAGTCCCCCAGCCCAGGGCAGCTCCCAGTGCGGGGCACAGAGGTGGGAAAGGGACATGACCAGTGCCTGTCCATGAATTACCCTTTCTGTGGTAGTGGGGGAGGCAACTCTGGGGCTCCTTTTGGAAACACCTCATCCCATGGACCTGTCAGCTGAGGATAGCTGAAAGCCTAAAGGAATTAACACCCACTGGAGGTGGAGCTCCAGCTGGCTCAGAAATTTCAGCCCAAGCCCTGCCTGCTCCCATGCAGCCGAGTGTAAATCCAAGCAGGCAGGGACAGCAGGCACCTGGGACGTCTGGGTGGGACCCCTTGCCAGGGGGGTGTGTCCAGAGTCCAATCCTGCCTCTTCCAGAACCATCCCTGGGGTTCTGCATTTCCCTCTTGCTGAACCTGCTGCCTCTGCCCAAAACACGCTCCACGGGAAGGGCACAGTTCCCAAAAGGACCTGTGGTGTCAAAGCCCCTCTCCCAGGTATGGGAATGAGCTGAGATGACAACCAGGGTGGGAACGGCTGCGGGTTGAGTCACTTGGCCGCTGTCCCCTCCTGGGTCCCCACCCTGGTGACGCTCATCCTTCCTCATCCTTTCATGAAGAGTGGGAAAAACATGAGCTGGCAACGCTCTGCCACACCACCCTCAGGGGCTCTGGATCCCCAGGGACACACCTGGGGACCCCAGGGGGACAAATCCCAAAAGCTCCAGGTCTCTCTGCCTCTCCTGCAGCCTCTTGCTCTTCCCTGTGGGCTGGGGAGGAGGCAGCAGTGAGGCTCCACAGGCTCCAGGCAGGATCCTGCTTCATTCCTTCTCCGAGGGCAGACTGAGCTCCTCACCGGAGTCTTCCTCACCATGGAGGCACTGGAAGTACATTTGGAGCCTTAATTATGTGCTGGCTTAATTATGGGGCTGACTGTGACATTCCTGGGTCCCACTTAGCTCTCAGGCACTGCTGCTCCATGTTCCCACTGATCCCTGTCCCTGGGGCATTGGCCAAACCCAGAATCCATGGAAAAAAGCGCCACCAAAAGCCAACCTGTCTGTTTATCCTGACTCCGTGATTTGCAGTGAGGTTGGAATCAGGAGCTGGGGATGTTTCTGGATGTCAGCTTGGACACGATGCCACAGCCTTGGGCTGTTGGATGTTGGAGCAGGGCTCAGAGATGGGTTGCCAAGGGACTTGGAGATCCCAGTACCCATGCTGGGAATGGGACACCTCCTGTGTGGCACCACCACCACCCCCAAGGACACCGGGATGGCCATCCTGGGTGGGATCTGCAGCAGAGACCCACAGCAGGAGCAGGGCAGGATGAAGTTGGCATCCAGCCTGTCCATCCAGAGAGACACCAAGTCCCTTCTCCCAGGCTTTCTGCGCTGGAGGCAGACGGATCCCTCACTCCGGGTTGAACCAGGACTGGGAGGCCCAGCACAGATTCTCCCCAGGGCTTGGACTGGCCAAACAGGAATCTATCTCCCTGGGAGCAAAGCAGGTCAGGAGAAAGCCGTGGAGAGTGAAATGGGAGGTTGGGAACATGACTCAGGCTGTGTCACCCCAGGGCAGCGCTGCACCGGCCGGAGGAAATCCCTCCTGGTTCGTGGCTTGGGAAGTCCTGTGGCTGGAGGGCTCTGGTGACAGGGCACAGCCACATGCCAGCCTCGCTCCCCACTCCAGCAGCCCGGCCACAGAGGATGCAGGAAGGCAGCGAGATTCCCAGGGGGACACACGGGTCACCAAAATGATGCCTGGGCTGACTAAGAGAGAAAGCCGGGATTATTCACCGGCAGGGATTTCTCTCTTCCTTTATCGCATCCAGCAGCACAGCACGGTCTGTTTTAAGGACTCAGCTCCAGCTGGGACCAGGTCTCACATATTTTACTTTATCTCTGCAGTCTGATTCCCAGGGAATGGGAAAAGGGCTTCACAGCACAGCACAGCCCAGCCGGCCCCGGCTCCCGATGGCAGAGCTTCAACTATTCCCCTGGCAAGCCCTGTCCTGCAGTACCGGAGGAGAGGGGCCAGCTGGCTGCAATTCCCAGCTTTTCCCCTGTGCTGATGGTCCCAGCAACCTGGCAAAGCTGGGGGGGCTCTGGGACGACACCCCCCACGTCCCCTCTCCTCACAAGGTGGGTTTCCCACCCTCGGGTTAATCCCTGGATAGATCCCAAGCGCCTCGCTGGGGGTGGGGGTCCCTTCAGAAGGGGAATTCAGAGGGGCTGGGTTGGCCTTTGGGAAGCACTAAACCATCAGCAGCTGAGGTTGCTCTGACTTCCCCTGTCCTTGGACTCGTTCCCTGAATCCCAGTTAACGTCTGCTAATGGAGACAAGCTACAAAGAGACCTTCAGCGTGAGCCAGCGGGACCAGCCCCACATTCCTGCCCCTAAACAGCTCCCAGAGTCGATCTGTGTCTTCAAGGATATGAGTTAAAGCCATTTAATCACAAGCCTCCTGTTGTCCATTTCCTTTGGACCACCTCCTCAGCTTTCCATGATTCTTTTTTTCTTGAGCAACATCCTTCTGAGATCCCGAGGATGGTTGAACATTGAGTCATCGGCAGCAGGGACTGTGTAACCCTGCTCTGCTCCCTCCCATTCCATGGATCTTCCCTGATCCACTGTAGTCCAGCGAGGGCAAAGTCCTCTGTGCATCCACCCTCCCATCTAGGGAAAAGGAGCACTCCAGTGGTGCTGGGAACATCCGGCAGCCCCCCAGGAAAACAGGGCTGGGCTTTTAGCCAGGAGGGTTTTGGTTTTGCAGGGGCACATGGATGTCCCTGGTCCCTAAACCGATATGAGGTTATTGACCCCCATTTGACTTAGCTCTTCGTCCCGGCCCTTCCATCAGCTGCTCGATATCTGGGATGTGGAGCCAGGCTCGGAGAGCTGGAGGTGTTCACCTGGAGAAGAGAAAGCTCCAGGGAGACCTTAGAGCACCTTCCAATGCCTAAAGGGGCTCCAAGAGAGCTGGAGAGGGACCTGGGACAAAGGATGGAGGGACAGGACAAGGGCGAATGGCTTCCCACTGCCAGAGGGCAGGGATAGATGGGATATTGGGAAGGAATTCTTGGCTGGGAGGGTGGGAGACCCTGGCACAGGTTGCCCAGAGAAGCTGTGACTGCCCCATCTCTGGAAGTGTTCCAGGTTCGGTTGGACGGGGCTTGGAGCAACCTGGGAGAGTGGAAAGTATCCCTGCCCATGGTAGGGCAGTGGAACTGGATGACCTTCAAGGTCCCTTCCAACCCAGACCATTCTGGAATTCTGGGACTGATTTCTTGCACTTATAGACAGGTCCCCTCCAGTTTCTTGCCCAAAGAGAGGAAGGGGATATT